>NC_068982.1:143843107-143846827 GCF_001194135.2 Octopus bimaculoides
TATATATATATATATATATATATATATATATATATATATTTATTTATTTATTTATTCATTTATAGTGTGTGTGTGTGTGTGTTTCTACTTAATTTTGTATCTATGGACAAATCAAATTATAAAATAGGTGATCGTTTTGCGCAGTTCCTGTATTTCCGTGGGTGCTTATAGAACAGGGCCAACAAAAATTTGTAAATGGAGCCATAGTGATGTGAAATAATTTTTTTTTCAAAGAGAGTATTTGAAATTACGGGTGAGATGTCTGTATAACTAAACGTACTGACATTCTGTCATTCATCCATGTAGACATTCGTCTTCAACATTCTATGAATTCCAACAAAAAGACGTTAGTCTCCTTGAAAGGTACCGAATGTTATTTTCTTCAAAGGAAACATCAAAGGAACCGTCAGTATGATATAATTATACATATACATAATTAAATATATGTATACACACAAACACACACGCTCTTTCAGAGAGAGAGAGAGAAAGAGAGAGAGAAAGAAAGAGAGAGGGGGAGGAAGAGGAGGAGGAGGAAGAGGAAAAGAAGAAGAAGAAAAGGAGGAGGAGGACTCAATTCCAGTACTTGGTTGATACTTTATATTATTGAACCCGAAAGGATTAAAGTGCTCTGAACTAAAAGCATTGAAGCAGAACAAATACTGTAAGGCATTCTAGCTAATTCTTTAACGACTCTACTGCCTTATGTCAGCTGTTATTCTTTTAATTATTGGACGGCTATCATGTAGGGACATCATCTTGAAGTGTTTAGCCCGGTGGTTATCAACAGGGTTCCATATGGCCCTTTGGGGGTCCATATAAGATTTTGTTGTTATAATTCATATGCAATAAATTTATCATACTTCTACATCACACTAACTATTTTTTATACGATTTAATACTATCTAATCATAAAAACATAATAGTATTTCTAAACTTCGAATGGCTATGGGGGTCCATCCAAGTAAAATAGAAATCAAAGGGGTCCATAGACAAAAAAGAGGTTGAGAAACACTGGGTTAGCCGAACAAATCAACTCCTACTTTTTAAAGTTCTGTACCTATTGTATGGGACTGAAACCGAAACCACGCGGTTGCAAAGCGCACTTATTAACTGTACAGGCGTGTCTGCGACCCTCCCCTTTTCTATGTGTATGTATAAAAAAACAGGGGGCAATGAGAGTGTGTCTCCGTGTATTTATGTTAAATCACGACGACAAACATAAATTATCAAGTAATATTAGACTACAAACGAGCCACATGTGTCTACGACTGGGACTAAAATATGTTGGTTTTCTCCGTTTCCATCAAGAAAGTTCTTTAATAGGTCAGCATGAGAAATTGCAACTTCAAACACCACTAGAGATATTAAGTTTGTAATGTGGGCCATATTGCAACGCTTTTCCAATTTCTTTTCTATTTCCTGTTTCATACTGTTGTTGTCGTAATTGTTGTTGTTTCTGCTGCTGTCATCACCGCCGCCGTGTTGTTTTACAGTTATTTGATCACGTGAATTGCAATATATATCTCTTGAACTTCCGTTCGGTACATTAACTTCTATTTCAGCAATGTGCTTTCTATCATTCCTAGAATGTCGCAAACATCAGTAAAGTCTAATAAAGAAAGATCTGTGTGTTATCCCCGGTAACGAATATCTGTAATGTTGGAAATAATTACCCATGATTGCTGCCGTGGTTACATCCCTAAGGAGTCGTTCATAAAAAGAAAGAGCTGTGTAAGACTGGAGAAATACAATTACCCTCGAGCTTACAACGTTCTTAGACAAAAGGTTGGATAAATAAATGGATGAATATGTATATAAATAAAGAGTGAAAGTAAGACAGATAAAGAAGAAAGAAACGCCACACTTCAAACAATATTCTTTTGTACACAATGTATTTAATCTTGTCGCTAATGATTGTTGTAAGCCACTGTAGACAGGAAATGGTTTCAAGTAACAACGGTCACACACGCACGCACACACACACACACGCCGCTTAAAATCTCTCTATTGTTCCATTTCATGCTTCCATGCAAATATAGCAGACCAATTCGCATTAAAAAGTAATGTCCAGCGAAGATCGGACATTACTTTTTAATATTGCTATTTAGCCATAATCAAGTAAACCTATAATCAAAGATATTCCAATGGTGGTCATCTTGTCTTTTTATTTCTCAGATATAGTGGAACCTCGACTACTTTTATCCCATATTTCCTTTCTTTTTCTCTTTTCTCTTTTCTTTTCTTTTTCTTAAACAGTAAGATATGATTTGAGAGAAATTTAGCTTCTATTTCTAGCAGGTTGAGCAACTATGAAGAGGCTTTTCCGTTGAATCATCGTTTCTAATGTAGTGGTGGAAGATCACGATAAACAAATGCGGTTTCTTATAGCTTTCTCCAAGTACTTGCGAGGATTTGAGTTCAGTCCATCTCTCTCTCTCTCTCTCTCTCTCTCTCTCTCTCTCTCTCTCTCTCTCTCTCTCTCTCTCTCTCTCTCTCTTTCCATTGTATATTCATTATAAGATTTATAATAGGTATAAAGGCCCGTCAGTTTTACTATACACTTTCCGCCTGCAACAATTAACTGCATTTACATGTCATCTATTTAAAGATTGTTAGACAGAGCCATTTAGAGACGACTGAGTTAGTTAAAAAGTTTCGATTTCGATGAAAAACCTCTCCAAGACCCAGAGTCCTATTTAAATCTTCTAATGTCTACGTACGATGCAGGTGACTAATTAACCAACCCAACCCAACCCCTCAAATTAACAGAGACACGTAATCACTTAACGAAAGGCAAAACGGAATGTTTGTGGCTGCAGATTCTTGGAGATACTAATTCATTGGCGCCCAGCATACTGGCTTCACGAAATAAAACGTATGGAAGGTGAAACTCACCTTAAACGGAACACCGTTACTGGATGAATCGACTCGATCATTTCATCTACATACTTGTATTTCCTTCATTCCAAAAGAGCTCAACTCCTGGTGGAATGGAAGGAAAGTGACGCTGTCGTTTCGTACGGTGTCTTGGATAACTAAACTTGGTAGAGGCCATCCTTCTTCAAGTTTGACCGAAAAAAGAAAGGGATAAATCTAGTACCGGACTGATACGTTAATGGCCCCGAATGTATAAAAGGCAAAGTTCACCTCAGTGGAAAGTGAACTCAAGATGCAGAGGGCCGAAACGATTATAGCAAGGCATTTTACAATAGCACTGCTAACTCACCGTCTTATCATTACTACTACGATACATCAAGGTTGTGTGTGTGTGTGTGTGTGTGTGTGTGTGTGTGTGTGTGTGTGTGTGTGTGTGTGTTTGTGATGTAAACCAGTTGGATCCTCAAAACTTTCCCTGATCATACTTAGGAGAGAACGGCTGCAAGCTTATGTGTGACACACACACATGTATACATGCATAACAAACCTACGCTATTTAAATTCAGAACGTAAAGACGGACGAAATGCTGCCGGGAATCGAACTCATGACTACGATTACGATCCGAATAGTCTGACCACTAAGCCATGCCCCTTCACTCAGGAAGACATTACATTGAACTAAAAGAATAACAATTATATTCTTCTTTCGTTTTTTTCTTCACTATAAAATTCTAGTTCACCTGTTTTGTTAGCCATCCAATTCTTGTAAACAATTTTCAGCTGAACATAATCAAAAGTCAATTTATATTGGATTTGACATATTAAAAGGCAATTGAATTA
>NC_068982.1:143847674-143861460 GCF_001194135.2 Octopus bimaculoides
ATAAAAATAACCACGAAGTTACAGATCGCAGTGCTGAACAACAAACCAAATTGATGTGCCATCCGTAAACTGGTAATACTGAATTCAAATTCTAATAAGAACTAAAGCTTGAAAACAGATGAAGAATATGAAAATTTCCTCTTCAAATGACAGGACTTCATCCAAAATGATATAAGTAAACATCTGAAAGAGTTTATAGTACCTTACTCAATGGTTGACAATAATTTGATTTAGTGAAAATGTGCAACAGAACTGTTCAGATAATTTCCATCAAATTTACTATCAATATTTATAATTTCACTTAAAAGGCAGGTTACAAAAATAAAGAACAAAGTAATATCAGCATTGAAATCTTTAGTGAATTTAAATCCTGAAGGAATTCAGAATATCAATAAGACAATTGAATCACTAGATTTTCCATTATAACAATTCAATGTTTAGTTGTTTAAATCCATCTCGGTCCTGATCAAGAAGACCTGATCTAATGTTCAATTTGTGGTTAAAAACACATTTTTAGGCATAATATATATACTTTTTTAAGGTGGTCGAGATTTGGCTGCTATTTCCTGTTGTTTAAGGTACTGCATAGACTTTGGAAACATTGCATCATCTTCAGTACGTCAAAGTAAAAAAAGCTGTAGTTACTTTGGTGGGATACCAAAGTTTGAAAAATGATTTTTCCTTTAAAATATGCAGAAGTTTACATTTTGGTATCACATTAAAAGGTTAAAGCCTTAAATACAACTTCTGCCTGCCCGACTTGGCAATGATCAGCCCAATATCGGCTTGCCCAATATGAACCGTATGGGGCCTTTGAGAACATGAACTCGTGTTTTTTAGGGAGATGATGATTGGTAATATTGGAACACCTCAAACGTGAATAAATGTCCGAGGAATGTCTTTTGAGGTATATGTAATGAAAGTTTTATACCCAAGGATCCATCATAATTGTGGACAATATTTATTGTCCGCAATCAAGATTATACATTGGCATTTAAAAGACACACAAGGGAGACCTGGAGAACTAGCAAAAGACAGAGTGAGCCTCACGGAGCAAAGATGCCATGACAAAAGCAGATAACAAAAAGGAATTGCTTTCACCTCTTTCAGTAAAAAAAAGGATAAGTCTGTCAATCGGGTGATCAAGTACTTAATATAAGAAATGGCGCCTCGGCAAGACAATGAAATAATGAGAAGGCGGATATTTGTAGTCTGGTATACCTTCATGGTCTCTACGACTCATTCTTTGGGTGGGTAATTGTATATTCCTCATAAATTTTAAAACACTTTCCAAAATTAATAGAGTTATTTAATGCATTTAAACTTTTGTATTGAAACTTTGGTTGTTAAGAAACTTGGATGAACTGAGAGTGTAGTCTTTATATTTCATGTATATAATATATAAATACTGATATCTCATTTGATCAGCTTTTTCTTCTAAGAATTTTCAATTACCTTTAAAATAACCGGCCATAAACATCGCATCTTATAGAGATATAATAATTGAAAATATGATTGCAGGCCTTCTGACAGCAAATAACACTAAATATCTACAAAATAGACCATCAACTCAAAAGTTGAAACAGTTTGAATATTGTCATCTCGAAAAGACCGTGTAATTCTTCTTCAACTTACATACCCCGTAGTGGGCTATCTTTATCCACTCTAGATGAAGCGTTAATTTAGGACTTTACTTGTAAACTATTAGAAAGTAAATTTCTACCCCAGTTTGAAATGGAGCACTCCACTACTTTGAATACAAGGAGTAAATATGGCTGCATGGTTAAGAAAGTCGCTTCGTATGCATGCAGTTCTGGGTTCTGTTTTGTACTTTAGCTTGAAATTGACCACTATTTTGTGGTTGATAATTGGTAGAGGGAAACTCCGTATGGTGGTGGCGGGGGATATTATGGCGATGTACATCAGCGAAGGATACATTGACAAGACAAGCGAATACCCATTATTTTACGAAACGCTGCATCGGATTACAAAACTGTCATTCTCGCCGTCTGAAAATGACTGAACCAGGGATTTGTTTGTTATAAATGATGTTACTGTTTACCAATTTTGCTGTAAAATAAAACTTACTGTAACAGAATGAAAAACCTATAATTGAAAATGCTTTCTGGATTCACGACTCCAACGTAAATGAAGATATCCTGACTAATTAGAGGAGGATGTACATAAACATGACGCTTATACACTCATCACGAATATCGAATCTATACCTTCATGAATACAGAACTCTGCGGTTTATGGGTCATAAAATTTGAAACACATTGTAAACGATAAACCAAGATGATAAGATTGGTAATGGTCCTCGGTTCCATAGCCAAGAACAGGCGAGACGATCCCGACCCTTTTTGGGTAAGAAACCAGTCCGTCGTAGATATAACTCAAAGAAAATTTGAAGCGATAAAACTAACAGAATTTTTTTTTTAATCTTAAAGTCGGTTTCAGTACTGTTTATTTTAATTCAATTGCATAACGTTGTAAATATAATATATTTACTAATATATTTAACTTTACACTCCAATTACACACATAGAATAAAGTGTTCTGGTTAAACATTACAAAGTGTTAGTAGCAAACACAAACTCTCCATTCCTACATTTTTCATATCTTTCTTTTAATGGATTTTTTTTTTTTACTTTCTTCATTTTTTACTTTGTTGTGTTATTATTCAATTTTCATTGGTTCTTTATTTTAATCTAAATATCTATAGCTGGTCTGTTTTGTTTCAACAATGTTAACGCTTACTTGTTTTTGATCCTATCAAGGTGCCGTGCAGAAGAGGAATATAATCACAGCTAATCTGAAAAGTAAGTTAATTTTTAATACACATTAAACAACATTTCCAAGCCAATTTATAATTCCAGTGAATAAATAAGGCAAGTGAAAGAAATAACTAAGTTCGTCAAATATCTCTTCAATCACATTAGCTAATTAAAAACAAAACAAAATTCAGATGAATTCTTTTGCTAACGGATGTATTCATGTAGTATTTTTTCCTGCATTAAAACGAAATCTTCGCATGATAAAGAAATCTCCCCAGTACATTTGTCTCATTTTAAAAAAGAATTTCAAGTAACTGTTTCTTTTAACTCGCCGATTGCTTGGCACTTCCATTTCTTTGTTCCATCCGCTTCCTACGCCTATCACTTCTAGAGTGGGCCTCTTGTGTGGTCGTTGAATTTGTTAGAAGTAGCAGTTAACTCTATCTCAGCACATACCCTACTGTCTTAAAGGACATATTCGATAATGAGTTTGAGACGCCTTATTTTTTTCTGGGTGGCGAGAGAGAAAAAAAAAAGAAAAATGAAGTTTGAATATATTTTTATCACGGGTGTGCTCGATCAGGAGCTGACCGGTTGCTAAGTAACGTACTGTCCAATCCTTAAATTTTGGAACTCCTAGAATCTAGATGTCAGAATCATTAGCACGTTGGACAAAACGCTTAACAGCATTTCTTCCGATTCATTACGTTTTAAGTTGAAATCCAGAAAAAATAAAGTACCAGTCAAGTAATGGAGTCTGTGTAATCGACTAACGCCGCCTCCAAAAAAAAAACGAAAAAAAGAAAAGAAAAACTGCTAGTCTTGTGCCAAAACTTGAAACGAAGGTTGTGAGTTGGCAGAATCGTTGACACGCTGGACAAAATGCTTGGCTGCATTTCGTCTGTTCTGAGTTAAGATTACACTGAGGTCGATGAAATAAGTATCAACTGAACACTGAGGTCGATATGAGACTAATCCCCTCTCGCAAAATTTCAGGCCTTGTGCCTATGATAGAAAGGATTATTGTAGTAAAGGCGGTGAGCTGGTAGAATCGTTCAAAATGCTAAGCGGCATTTCTTCCGGTTCTTTACCTTCTCAGCTTAAATCCCACCGAGGTCAACTTTGCCTTTCATCCTTTTGGAGGTCGATAAGGTACCTGTAATGGAGTACATCGAGGTCGATAAAGTCTATTAACCAACCCACTTACCCCTAAAAAATTGCTGACTTTGTACTAAAATCTGAAGCAACTATTATTATAGTAATAATGATAAAAAAAATTAGCCTAGATACAAGGTTACATTTTTTTCGCCAGACGTATAATCATTTTAATCAGCCGACAGAACTTGGCTGGTAATTTTGTTTTTTATCGATTCCGGAAGGCAAAGGCATCCTCGGAATCATTAGAATACATAATCTAAAGATGTGACTAAATGCAGAAAGGCGTTGTGCCCAACGCTCTTTAGATTTTTAATACACCACCACCCTGCAATGGTTATTAATAATTGTTTCTCGCATTGGCAGAAGACCAGGAATTTAGGTGAAGAGGTTAGTCGATTAAACTAACCCAGTATTTGACTAGTGTATCATTTTATCCACCTCAGGATAAGGAAATGCAAAACTAACCTCGGGATTTGAACAGAAACTGTAAAGATCCAGGAGAGATAATGCCTGTTGGTATCGAACGCGCTAACGATTTTACTAATACAATGCCTTAAATTTAGGCAAAAGGTTAGCAATTTTCAGTGAAGAGGTAAGTCGAGGAAATCAACCCTAGTATTTATTTTACCGATCCCTAAAGGATGAAAGACAAAGTTTACTTCGGTGGGATTTGAACTTAGAGCCAGAAGAAATACTGCAACGTACTTCTCCCGACACTCTACTGATTCTACCAATCCATATTTCTAACATTGCTATTAATAATAATCCACTTATCTGTACAATCTATTCATGCATAGAAAGAAATATAGTTTGTTTGTCAGAAAGTTTGAACATAGAGAGAGCTTAATGCATTTTGATCTTCTTAATCGGATCAGTTCAATGTAATGAATTATACATTGATTACAAGAGAAAGTGGGGTGAAGAATGGTGAATCACAAAATTCTTTCATGAATTTGCTTCAGCCTTATAGAATGGTTGTTTTATTATCATGATATTTGTTTTTCAGTTTTATTCAAATATACTTTAATATAAAAGGCCTTAAAATTCTTGAAAATGAAGCGTAATTTTACTCCCTTGCTACCTCAAAGTAATTATTCGAAATATTTGCATTAATCAAGTAAACTGCTTTTTCCAGACAAATAATTTTTCAGATTCTTCAAGAAACCGTATGAAATTAATGCTTTTCGTAGGCATAAGGCCAATTTGTATAAAGTTGGAGGAGTAGTTAACAGCTTCTCTCACAGTATATTATTCGCCCGACCTGTTAGCTAACAAATCTCCCTCAGATCACACATTATCATCTTAAAGGAAAGACATTTTGAATGAAGTAGTTTAGGTAGATAAGATATGATGGCCACAGTTGAAACTCCTTTGGTTAAAAGTCTGCATACATTTTCTTTTGATTGAAAAGGGTAACATCAAATAGTCGACTCCAGCAGAATTTAAACTCAAGCTATAAGGCTAGAGGAATTTTTCAACTAAATGCGATAAAGTACCCATTTCTATGTACTACAATTTTTACTAACTCCAACTAACTATATCAGATATTAAAAAGTGAAGGAGAAAATGCTAAAATGAGAGAATGAAAAACAATACAATTAACTGAACCGAATTATTGTAATGATTTTATCAGATAAAATATCTTTGCATTAATTATCTTCTCAAAAGTTTCTCCGCTGTGTTTTGTGTTTCATTCTATATGCATTCCATTATCATAAACAAGATAAAAAATTAGGTATTGTTAATATTTTAACACACACACGCATATATATAGCGCGATACTTCATAAAATACCACCGGATGTACATAATATATATACCAGATTAATAATAGTTTCTTGGATATTAATGGCGTTTGTTATTTATAGGGGGTAATAAATGAGGTTGTGTGAAATTCGTACCATTTTTTTTAACAAGGGCAAATAGACGTATGTTAAGACATGATTTTTAATCGTAAGTTGAAACGAGATCCCCGTCTCAACCTGTCAGAATCATAGATTATAATTTTCAGGATTTAGCATAATTCTATGTTATAAGGATTTTAAATTTTGGCACAAGGCAAGTAAGTTCGTGGGAGGGGATAAGGATTATATCGACCCCATAACTCAACTGAAATGATGAAAGTTAAAGTCAACCTCGGCGGAATTTGGACGTAGGACGTAAAGACGGACGAAAGGTCGTTAAGTATTTTGTCCGGCTTGCTAACTATTCTACCAATTCGTCGCTTTCATAATTCGATGTAATATTGGTTTCATTTTTTTCTTCTTTTTTTTTTTTGATACAAAGCTTTAATTTTGGTGAGATTGCTTGTCATAATTGAGCAGACTTATGATCAGTGACATAGAAGCTGTGACCATACTATTTTTCCCCCGATAGCGTATCTTGGGCTTCGATATCCAATATGTCGTTTCTGTTTTTTTAGTGTAATCTGGGAGATTTGACGACTGTTTCTTGAGAATCGAACAAACATATAGAGTCTCCCTCACTAGCTCTATTCCAGACTTGCAAAAGTGTGTGTGCATATGTGTGCATGGAAAAAGCTATTTTGCGATGCCTTTCTCAAATCCCTTGGCGATGTAGGATTCAGTTCACGAAGAAATTGTCTTCGCTGTTGTACTCGCCTCAATGGGAATGATATATAGAACAAAAGATATATAGTTGACACTGTGTGATATTCTTGTTTCTATGAGAAAAAAATGATTGTTTTTTATCATAAGAATTGAATGGATGGCAATTTTTCTAATGAGTAATGAAAAGGCGCCAAGTAAGACAATAGTTTCATCTTGCTTGCTTCTGATTTCAATTTATTTCAATTTTTACTTTTATTTTGGGGTCGATAAAATATATAACAGAAATATGTTGAGTGGGTGAAGGCGTTTAAGCAATTATATCCATTCCCTTATAAAAACATGAGTTGTGACGCGTCAAAAGAAATCGACATCTGGTATCGAGGAAAAAAAACTTTTCAAAATTAATATTAAGAAATTATTGATCTTATATCTGTAAAAGGTCACACACACACACACACACACACACACAAACACACACATGCACACACATGCACAAAAGAGAGGATGAGGTAAAATCTGAAATGCAAAGAAACATGATGACAACAATTAATCAATAAGGAAAATCGATAAGTTCATTTTGCTGTTAAGAGTGTAGAGTTTAAAATTCCGAGCCTTTCTCTTCGTGTGTGTGTGTGTGTGTGTGTGTGTGTGTGTGTGTGTGTGTGTGTGAGGGAGAGAGAGAGATAGAGGGGGAGAAAGGAAGGCAAGATGGTGCTATCATTATTACTAAAGGCAATTTATTTGCCTGCAGCTCAGGCAACAACGCTATTTGCTGTGTGGCAAAAAACTGAAGGTCAAACCCTCATACGGGGTGCAGTCGATTAAAATGCTTAATTTATTGTTTTTGTTTTATATATATTTTTCATCATAACGATCTATACAGCCTGGTTTATATTTCATGTTTTCATAGCGTTCAGCAGATGAGATTCACACTCTATGTAGAAAATCGGTCTGTGATGCCTATATACGGGTTGGTGTACTGAACATTTGGGGGTAAAGTGCTCTGGTAACGGACACAATAAAGTAACTAGGACAAGATACGAATCGCTGATCTCTTGAATGGTTGTCCGTGATCCCATCTACCCGAACATCTACTCTACTATTGAGTTGAACCTAGTACAAAAAAAAAACTCAGTTAACTATAATGTATATCACTACATCTAAACCAAGTTGTTTCATCTCTTCTGCTCTTCACATCACTCTACAACTCTACTCTAGTTCTTTATACATTCCTCGTATGTTTTCTTTAGACCATTAACTTCAGAAGTTCGAAATGTGTATTAACTTTAACTTATTGTAAATGTTCATATCTCTCAGCCAGTTTAGAATGGTTTGAAAATTCGATGTCTACAATACTTCACCCGTACACTCAATTGTTAAAAATTGAGAAAAAATTCACATGTTTAGTGCATAGTGAAATAAAACATATTCTATATCAACGTATGTTGCGCGTTTTTTTTTTTTATATTTTGGGGCGCGCAATACAAATTATCAATAAGGATTTATCACATTAGTCAGTACAAAACTAGAATTTCAAGAAGCAAGTACTTACATTATAGTTACTACCTATAGATATGAGGGGAATAATGAAAAACAAAAAATAGAAAAGCAGAGATTAGTGAGATTTGAGCGGAGAAATGAGGGAAACGGAACTAAATTCCGAGAAGTATCTACACTGGCGCTCTATCGTTTCTGCAGCATGCTACATTTTTTATTTTTTTTTGCCTAAAAAAACAATTATTCTCTGCTGAAGAGAATTCTATGCGATAGAGCAATAACTAGTTTCTACCCTACTCAACTTATACGATCAGTTCTCACCGGGCATGTTTGAAATCAACTGTGTTTTTCTCACGCTACACATTTAATCTTGGTTTATCATTTTAATATTCCATTCATAAACTATGTTACAAATTATTTAGCACGCAGGACTCGTCTCAGAATTATTAAATTTCGAAACAATTCTTCTGTTTTCTACGTCGAAAAATATGCATTCCTGTATAGTCTCAGGCATGGCTATGTGGTAAGAAGTTTGCTTTCTAACCACTTGATCCCGGGTACCTTGGACAAGTGTTTTCTATTATAGCCTCGAGCCAACCGAAACCTTGTGAGTGGATTTCCGAGAAAATAAAAGAAGCCTATCGTATATGTTTATATGTATATATGTGTCTGTGTTTGTCTCTCACCACCGCTTGACAACCGATGTTTGTTTATTTACGTTCGACAAAAGAGACCAATAGAATAAGTACCAGGCTTTAAAGAAAATAAGTACTGAGATTAATTTGTTTGACTAAACGCTTCAAAGCTGTGCTTCAGTATGACCGCAGTCCAGTGAGTGAAAGAAGTAAAATATACAAGATATGGCGATTACTAAACTTCTGTTGATGAGGTTCAATCAAATAAAATCATGTTCAGACTTGTCTTCCGTACTTATTGAATGAAAATTTTAAAAAAACCTTTTGCCGCATACTTAATACCACTTCAGTTGTTTTTTAATGTCTTATGCACTAAATATTTCTCACCCGTTGCTTTTCGTAACAGACATGTATTTTGCCTCACTCAACTGACTATCCCAGCACTACCAACTTTTAGTCTCATGCCGATGATATCATTCTAAACTGCAGACAATGATTCGGCAAGTCAGTGGTATTCAGTAAACAATTAGGCATTGCTTGAATATATTAACATTACTTGTAATATATTATTTTCGTGAATCCCTCTGAATATATGTATTTTTAACATTTTATTTTCTTTTGTACTGAACAAGCACCCACGAATCTGGGACCTTTAAACAAATATTATCCAATCCTACATATGTTTCCACTTGTTTGGTATGTTGATGATACTTGCCTGCTGTATATTTTTTATAACCACACAGATGATTGTTGTTTGGAATATGTTTTATATTATAGGAGCCTACTGATAACTATTGTTTACATGTGTGTGTGTGCGTGTGTGTGAAGAGAGAGAGAGAGAGAGAGAGAATGTGAAAGAGATTTTCTTTATGGTTATATATCTTTTATCTTTTACTTGTTTTAGTCATTAGGCTGCGGCCATGCTGGGGCACCGCCTTGAAAGATCTTTTAGTTGAATGAATCGACTTCAGTACTTAATTGTTTAAACTTGTTACTTATTCTATATGCTAAGTTGCTGGGAGGTTAACACACCAACACTGGTTGTCAAGCAGTGGTGGGGGATAAAACAGACAAAGATACACACACACACACACATGCATAAACAACAAAGCATGTGAGACTATTATCCAAAACCTTCCAATAATGCATAAGTACCCTAAGATGAATAAAATTATTAAAAGCAGCAAACAGCCAAAACCACTAAAGCCGATATTCACAAATGTAAAGCTATACTAAAAAAATAATGAAAGCAAGAGTTTAAAAATTTGGACGACCGAACTGTGGAACATGTCCCAACATAATGGAAGGCTCAGAATTCCATTTCAAACAAGGACAAAAATTTTAAATTGAAACCGACTTCACATGCGCCTCTGAAAATCTCATTTACGCCATAACGTTTCAGCTGCAGTAGTGACTACATAGGTTCAACAGGAATATCCCTAAGACGTCGACCTACACTGCACAGACAACAAATCTACAATCCCCAATACCGTCAAATACCACTCAGTGGTCACAAAGACAGATGTGCTAATGAACGCCAGCCACAAGTTACAATATTTCCCCTGTACCAACGTACGGAAAGGATCTCAACTCAACAACGACTAAATAAAGAGGCAACATTTATTGAAAAATACAAACCAGAACTTAACATGAATATAATGGATTTCACAAATAAAAAAAAACAACAGAAAAAGGAAAAAAGATTAACCTCTCTTTAGCTAAGAAATATTATATCCACTAATTATCCCTTTAGCTAAAAAAACATTACATTCACTGATTATCCTCCTGTATAACCACAAAACTGGATCATACCTGCTTCCACGCAAGATTAAATCAAGAACTTATGATTTCATAACATTGAGTCATGATTAGCGAAGCGAAACCGGTCGACTCTGTACATATTGTAATAGATTTAATAATCTTTATCTACACAAACAAGATTTATGTGCTTTTTCACCTTAAATCTTATTTTATATGTGTGTATATATATATATATATATATATAACGGACTTCTTTCAGTTTCCTTCTACTAAATCCAGTCACAAGGCTTTGGTCGGCCCGAGGCTATAGTAGAAGACACTTGCCCAAAGTGCCACGCAGTGGGATTGGACCCGGAACCATGTGGTTGGGAAGCAAGCTTCTTGCTACACAACCACGCCTGCGCCTATAGTCATGCCGGCACCTATAGCCACGCCCACCTTTTTCTGAATGTGTTTTTGTTTTTCTCGCAATCTGAATTCTCTTTTCACTGCAGAAAAACATTTTTTTTTAGATATTAGAGATGTTACATAAAATATCTTTTAAAAATATCTTTGAAAGATTTATTTCCCCATGAGATTTTTACTATGTCCACTTCCGCTTGTACAGAAAGTTTACTCACAAACAACTAAACATCGTATGAACACATTATTGTAATTTAGATCGCAAGACAGTAGAGAACACTTTAGAATTTCTGACTTGGCAATCCTTAGTTACACCTCCTATGTTTTGAGTTCAAATCCCACTGTTACAGAATGAATAGAACTCGCATCAGTTTACTCTTCACTGTACTTTGTGTTTATGTTAGAAACAATTACTATTGAGGCAGTGGACCGGCAGAATCGTTGGCGCATCGGAGAAAATACTCTGCAGTATTTCTAACGGTTTTTCATGTTCTAAGTTCAAATCCTGCCAAGGTTAGCTGTGCCTCTCAATCATTCGGGGTTGATAAATTAAAATATCAGATAGTATCGATTGCTCGTCAACCCTAAAAATTGCTGGACTTGTGCCTAAATCAAATCATTAAGGGCGGCGAGTTAATATAATTGCTAGAGTGACGGCCAAAATACCTAAAGTTATTTCTTCCGATTCATTGTGTTAACTTTTCCGCCGAGATTAACTTTGCCTTTTATGCTTTCGGAATCGGTAAAGTCATGTACTGTAGTTGATATAATCGACTAGTTTAGTTACCTATTTACAGTTAAATGGATTGGCCCAGTTTTGTGTTCCTCCTGAGAACCGCTGATCTCTCGGCTGGATGTCCGCTACCCTATACATTAGGTCATAGCAGTGTGCTCTTCGTCCTTACGACGGACTCTACACTATTTTCATTCACCTAATTTCAAACATGAAGCTTTAGCCGACCGAGATCATAGTAGAAGATACTTGTCCGAGGTAAGCTGAGAGATTTCGAACCGGGAGTAACATAGTTACGAAGCAAAAGTGTTTTATCACAAAGCCACTTGATTATGCATTTTCCAGAAAGAAGAATAATCTTAATTCTGATGGAATTTTCGGTTTTTTGAGAAATTATTATTCTAATGAGATCTTAAGTACCACTGTTTACATCTGGTTTTTAGATATCGCAGATAACTTTCATAGATAAACCGATATATAATGTGTGGGTGTGTGTGGATTTATATATATATGTGTGTGTGTGTGTGTTATTTTGGCACAAGACTAGCAATTTTTAGGGGTGTGGAAGTCGATTACATCAACCCCAGTACTTGACTGCTACTTGTTGCAGCGACTCCGAAAAATGAAAGGCAAAGCCGACTTCATTGGAATTTGAACTCAAAACGTAAAGACGGACGACATACTGCTAAGCATTCTGTCCGGGAAAGGCCGCTAAGCATTTTTCCCAGTGTGCTAACGATTCTGTTGGCTCGTTTATATATGGAATTTGAACTTTAAAACGTCACCTCAAAACTAGGCGTCGTCTTATATACTCTGTATAAAAACTGAACCCTTAACTTCCTGTAGTTTAGAGTATCAATGGAGATCAGTGTAAAGCACTCGCATAGGTCTTATGGTTCTACAGCGCAGTATTTTCTACAGATTCTTACACGTATGTTTGGGAAGCTGGATTATATTAAAATAACAGCACAGCAAACTTAGTCATTTGCAACAACTGACGAACAGAAAATGTAAACAATCATCAGCCCGTTCAGCCGGGTCCCAGGGTACTCTTTGTTTACACTGCCTCGTTAGAACGCTCTCTTATACAGCGCTCAACCAACCGAGGGCTTTCAGGACAAGTGTAATTTACGGTAACTAACGAACCTGTTACGTCAGATTAGCAGCATGTACTGGTACCTTTTGTGACTGGTCAGTTCGTGTTAGTCAAACCAATCATAATAAGCCTTACAGTTACCAGTTACTTTTAAACATTTACAGACAAGTTTTCTTGAAAAAGCTCAAGTTGTCACTCTTTCGTAAGCAGCAGTATTCTCACTGGAGGAACATTAATTTCCAGTAATTGTAAAACCCACCACATGGCTCCAAGTGATAGACGAAGGAAATATGAAGTTGGTTTTAAGCTGAAAGTGGTGGCATATGGCAAGTCCCACAACAAATGTACTGCTGCAAGAGAATATGGTATAACTGAGAAGATGGTAAGAGTTTGGAGATTAAAGGAAGACTTGTTAAGGAATATGTACACCCAGGACAAAATGTGCAATGAGAGGAAGCAATGCACACTGGTCGATTCTAGAGAAGGATGTAGCAGGTGTGGTCCGTGAGCAGGATACGTTGTTTCAAGACCAACGCTAGCAGTGTACTTTATAATAACGTTGCTAATATATTACAATATAATATTACACATACCCTGAGTAAATCTGTAAATCCATTTCAAGTAAATGGTGTTATTATGGTATACGTGACACCATGTTAGTTCCTGTAAAATAACCGACGCCTAAATGACGTCACTACAGTAGTTTAACACCAGCCAAGTACGTTCGATGTGTACCATAGTATGTAATTTACAATATTTGGCCACATTTTGGAAAAGAATTGGATACATTTTAAACAACGAAGATTGCAGAATTATTGTATACAAAGTTTACTGATTGAAATAATGTTAAAATGCTATTGAAACACAAAGAAATTAGAGGTTTTAGGGGGCGCTGGGGAAGCTACAGCTCACCCGACCCCTTTAGCTATGAACCTCGCGCCTTCGGTGTTCGAACTATTTTACACGAAAACTTGGAGTTAGTCTTATATAGCAAGTATAACTCAAAACCCACTTTTTAAATGGAGATCCTGAAGATCGTCTTGTACAGTCAGGCACATTATACGCCGGCATATACGGTATATATATTAATATATATATTTGTTAATTATATATGAATGTGTGTGTGTGTGTGTGTCTGTGTGTGTGTGTGTGTGTGTG
>NC_068982.1:143861470-143865544 GCF_001194135.2 Octopus bimaculoides
TGTGTGTGTGTGTGTGAGAGAGAGAGAGAGAGAGAGAGAGAGAGACAGATAGACAGAGAGATCTGAATGAATGCTGTTGAATAGTCTCACCCTCTCTATTGGAGTTAGAGCCAAATATCGCAATAGCAGAACTTCATATACATTGAATTAGCATGTAAGGGATCGAGTGTGTCTATTCTAAACGTAATTTTCAAGATAGAATCTCCTTGACACAGAATAACAGCGCTGTACCTTTGAATTACATGCACTATCAATTGCACGGGCTTCTATATGGTTTCTGTCAATCCTCTTTCACTCACGAGGCCTGGGTCCACCCGAAGTGGTGTAAATGCCAATTGACTGAGATAGCATGGTATGGGATCGAATCCGTATGCTCTTGATTACGAAATTAGCTTCTTCAACATTCAGCCATGCTGCTATATATTGTGTTGCTTTTTCTCTCTACTTCTATCTCTACACCCATATCTGTTTATCTAAATATATATAATATTTCTCGATGTTATTGTTCTATAGGAAAAAAAAATCTAACATGGCAAATAACATAAGTTTTGTATCTGCTGAAATCCATGTTCCGTAACTTGATAATGAATTTCTCTCATGAGTAATACCTTTTTTTTTTTTTGTATTCGTAACATTATCTCTGAGTAAAAATGAAAATATTCGTGTAAATGGCGCCCGATGGAATTATTTGTGGATTCCGATCATAAAATTTGGTTAGTGAAAAAAGAAAAACTTATTTTATTCCGCACCGTTCTGATCTTTTCTACTCATGGCGCTCCATTTTAAAAATGAATAATTTATAGAAAATTTTCAGTTGCAATAAGATTTTTTTTCTCTCAGTAATAATAATACTAATAATGATAACAACAATGATAATGCTTTTATACAACTGCTTTCACAGAGCGGCTGAGAGAAATAAACAATATAATAAACGATTACTAAAAACGAACATAATGTATATTCGGGCGAATAAATGCGCGTGATAATATTTCTTGAATGTAAACAGTAATGCTTCGTCATCATTCAGTGAAAGCAAGTGTGTTAAAAACACAAACCCGTTAATATCGCTTTTGATACCGTCAATGACATATTACAGGCGGATCAGTGAAAAGTTGCGGTGGATCGATAGATGATTGAATGGATATTGAAAGGGAATAGAATTTATATTAATTTCATCCAATTCGATATCTGAAACTGTATTGGTATACAGTTTGTCAATTTTTGGAGATCTTGCACTGTTGTCTTTGAGATAGAAGAGGTAGTTGTAATACTGGACGTCTGTTGGTTAGTGGTTGTAACATGTTTATAAAGTCTTACCTGTCAAAATGGTCGAATTATTTGTGAATGTGCCTCAGAATGCATACATGAGTGTATAGCGGTTTGAGGTGTGCAGCACTACTTCAATTTGAGATGTACATAGACTTAGACATTTCAATCTTGAAAAACTGTTAATGCTAAAAAGGAAATTCCACTTTATACAAGACACATACATTTATGAACCAACGAAAAGATTTCACTCAGTTGATCACCTTAAATAGATCACCCTAAAGGTGAAAACCTTAAAAAGCTGATCATCTAGAAATAGCAGTTGAATCTCTCTCAAATTACAGTCTACTTTCTTAAGAAAGTAAGGACAAATTTGGATAACGTAGTCGTAGATAATGGATAATAATAAATCAGGGTGGTGACAGCTGGAATATTTGTAATTATAGGTTTTGTCAACCAAAAACAGAAGATCGCATTGGAGTTATGTAACCCTACATTCATTATCTCTAGAAAAAGTACCACTCTTGATGGCCACGCACGGAATACCTTTGATTATGGTCTGTTTGGTTAGAGCAGTTAGGCTGAGGCTAAACAAATTTATTCTCATTAGAATAAATTTGTTTGGCCTCAGTTAAACGTTTAATCGAAATGGCTTTATGCATGTTCATCACTGCCAAGAGTAGAAGGTTTCTTTCGCTTGCATCGAATATTTAAAATGATTTTGGTTCCGCATTCGAAAGGTGTATGCTGATAACATCCCACTTTGAACTGTAACAATATTTTGAAATGCTCTTTCACTTCCATGCAAAAATTCTTCGAGATAAATGTCCACCTTTCTATTCAGAATATCTTTCAGAAATATCTCTGTTTGGAAGGATTTAAACTCCAGTTCTGTGGTCCATTTATTTGCTGTCATTTATTTCCAAATCAGCTCTAATCCAGCAGATCTAAATCAAAGGAGTTCCAGCCATAACCAACCTATATATTTTTGTATATCAGAAATTACATGATCAAGTGTGTCATTTTTATAAGAAGTTGAAAGGGTATGATTTAAGGGAAATTTTTCTTACCACCAGCATTGCCCAAACGACCTTAACATCAAATTCAGAATTCATTCAAGGTCTGGGGCTACGTGCCATACACTCCGTATAAAATTCAAGATAACAACTGGCCCTACTCCTTTTAACATAATCCTAAAGCAAATCAGAGAAGAAAAAGATCCCATCACATTCAAACGAAACCAGGACACATTTCTTCAAGGTGTACCAGTTAAGCTACTTACATCTGGATATTTCTCAGTAAACAAACTCCCAACTTGAATGGGCCAAGATACCACTAAACTTGTCTTTAAAATAACTTAACAGATACTATCAAGTAGTGCTATTAAGTTAGATATGACCTGGGTCAATCATTGGTCGAAACATATCTAAGTTTTATCTAATTTATAGTACTAGCAAACAACTCGAGCGGCTCTGTACAGGCTTTCTTGTTATTGATATCAACCGTCATTGGTTAAACGATAGTTTTGATGAAGAAGTGAATCCCTGATATAGTTTATCACTTGACATGTACAATACATATAATATGCAAAAAGATATTTTTGGTTGCAGAAGACTGGTGGGAGTTTACAGAGGACACTTATCTAAGGTGCCAGTCCGTGAAATCGAGCCAAAAACAAACTGGTTGCAAAGCCAACTTTTAACCACACAGCTATGCCTGCACTATTTGGACGGGTGTTAAACAAGGGATAAATGCCAAACAGAGAACATAACTAGTAGCTATCATACCAAAGTTATGTGTGTGTGTGTGTGTGTGTTTGTGTGTGTGTGTGTGTGTGTGTGTGTATTTATCCTTTAAATCCGTTTATGTGAAACCTTTTTGAATGCTTTCATAATAAGCGCTAATGCTATTTATTCCAGCTACCGCTTATTGTTCCCATCTTCCAGAGTAATTTTATGAGGAGGTTATTAGTCTGGTGCCGCTATAGCGTAGGATGAATAACAAGTAATAACAAGAACTTTTGGATGGAAATTCACGAGTTCTTTAGCACACATGCACACGCACACACACACACACACACACACACACACACACACACACACACACACACACACACACACACACACACACACACACACACACACACACTGCTCCTCTAATCTCCTCCTACCCTTCCTCTGCTTCACCACACCCTCTCCAGACCAGAACCGTCTACATCCCCCTTCTACCGGCTTTTATTCACCTTTTTTTTCTTTCATTCTACCCTTGAATTCTCTCGACTCATGATATGAACTGCTATTTTGCCGATCTTTCCACCCTGATGATGAAGACCATTATTATGGTAATGTTTATATGCATCTACTACTGGTTGTATAGCCTTGAATTTTTGCACGCTCCATCTACCAATTAGGAACATTACAACTATTATGTAATTCCGAAAGCTCAAAAACAGTTGTCGGAGTTAAAATACCAACCCTTCTCCCTTTAGATTTCTTTACTTATCGTATTTCATGCAAATATATAAATATCTATATGCGTATATATAAACGTTCATCTGGATATTTTCAGTTTTTGTTTCTCTCTCTCTCTATATATATATATTCTTATATACACTTACATATGTATATGTGTGCATCTATATTTCATATATCAATCCCAAGCGTTTATCTGTATCACTATCTCACCTGGATTCCTCTTATAGCCTCTCTTTACTCCGCGGACTTAGTCCTTGATAAAGACTCCGGAGCGTAAGTTCAAATCTTTTTGAACATTACTACGTATGTTCTATATTGAGCATTTCTGGCTCTC
>NC_068982.1:143865743-143870311 GCF_001194135.2 Octopus bimaculoides
CCTCTCCCTTCCCTCTCTCTCCCATATATATATATATATATATATATATCTTTTAAATTTGTTTACGGGAACCGTTTTGAATATGCAAATAAAGCTCCTATTTCTTTATGCCGTCCACAGCCTAATAATGCTGACTGGTGAACAAGTTTTTTGAGGTTGCATCGAGCTGTGCCGATATAACGTAAGATAAATATGGTAACAGTAACAATAATCTTTGGATGGAATTTATAAACATTTAAGGCATCGTTACGCGCGTTTCTACAAATCACATATCTCTTAAGATCACAGTCCGTATTCCTGGGATGATAACTCAATCAACATTACATCATAACTGTTCGACCCAACCTGCTGCCTATCATTTAAGTACCTGATTCATTTGAATCCTTAACATTGTATATAATATACTCACACAATTTAATATTTGAATGATGTAAAATAGTTACTTTATTTTCCACTTAGTACTTTATTAAGTTATAGCTTAGGTCACACAATGGTTGATTGAGCAGACCTGTGTTCAAACCGGAGTTAAACTCTCTTAATTTGGAACTAAATTTATCGAGAGTAAATTTTTTAAAAACCCACTAGAGTAAAAGGCAAATAATGAAATCATTGGATTTATTACTGAAACACATGGTCCCAAATTAACAGAAAGTAAACTGGATGCTTCGATGTTTGTCATTTTCGATTCTCAACATAAACGAAATGGCTTGAATTAGAAAGTGAAACCAAATTGCAGGCTCGTCTTGCCGACTACTTGTCAATATCACACTATGTTCACCATATATGAAAATATTTTAAGTTAATGTTTATCGCATTTGATTTCTGTAAATCCATTAAAACAATGAAAATTCAAAAGGTGCCACTTTCACTCCATTGGCGGGAGCATCTTGCCAGCAGAGCATCCAGTTGAAAGCGTTCATAGAGAGCGTTATCGATAAATAATCAATATTGTATTCATCTAACTGCTAGTTTTTGAGTTTAATACTTCGTATTTCCTGCGTCAGGAAATATGAAGTGCTGAATCACTCACAATTACATATATATATATACATATATACATAAACTACTTACACACACACACACACACACACACATACATATAATTACTTGCAGTAACTTATATAATCAATACTTCCCTCACATGTCTTTCAGTAATTTTCCCACATGTATTTCACAGAACAAATCCTATTTAAATCATATTTACTTTATTCTGCCATAAAAAAATTCTTTTCGAAGACCTTTTATACATTTCGAAAAACCACATCGCTAAAAACAGTTTCTTTAAAGTTCATCTCGCGATAATACTTTTCCATAATTTGTGAGAGTTGTGTACACAGTTCTGCTCTTGCTCCTTTATCATAAACGACATATGTCAATTTTGAAATCAAATTTTACATGACGATATAAAGATGTTATTTTCTTCGGGTGAATGTTTATCTTTCGATAGCCTCGCCTCTTCCTCTTATACTTAATATCATTATAGAACGAACTTAGCACTCAGAATTGAAACATTTAAATATATTGTTTTAGATTATTAGCGAAAGATAACTGTGTTGTATAACATTCATACCTTTCTCAAAGTGATGAATAATGTAAATGAAATGATAAGGCTACCGCTGGGAATCAAAACAGTGTCTTGGACTAGGCTCGTAACCAACTTCTAAGCAGTTCCACTTGTTACTCTCTCCTTTTGTTTCTTTCTTTTATTCATATACATACGTATAATTCATCTTTATTGAACTCTTTATTGAGCTCTTTATTGGAACTTTGTACAAAGAAATATTTTCGTTATACTTTTGAGGTACTTATTTATCTAATAAATATCTTTCTGTACTTTAAATATTATTTTTGTTGTCAATTCTTGAGAGTAGGTCCCTTTACTATAAATTCTTGATGGTTCTACTATATACCTCATACTCCGGTTTTACTTTGCGAGACTACGAATGTGAATAAAATCAGTAATTGTTTTACTGCGTATTTCTGTTGTCCGCTGATGATGGACAACAGAAAATGAACGTATATTTCTATTTGTGTCCAGCAATGGAGAAAATACGTCCTACTCCTTGTTTCTTTCTGTGTTCCTTTCTATTGAAGAGCGTAGGCTCGAAACGTTAAAGACTTTCTCTATTCCCGAGCGTTATACTAATACATCCATTTATTGTTTACACCACCTGTCTTCGTCTGTTGTTTTTTCGTGAATTCTCCTATATATATATATATATAGGCGTGATTGTGCGGTTGAGAAGTTAACTTCCCAACCACATGGCTTCGAGTACAGTCCCACTGGGCGGCAAATTGGGCAAGTGTCTTCTATTGTCGCTCTAGACCGACAAAAGTTTTATGAGCGGATATGGTAATTGTGTATGTCCCCATAACTTAACGGTTGAGTATAAGAGGTCGATAGAATAAGTACGAGACTTTAAAGATATAAGTATAGGACTGGCAACGAGATATTCTATCGCTGCTACAACAGGCAGTACCTATTCTTGTTACATAACACGATTATTTAGCTGTACTCAGTTGAAATATTCTAACAGAATGTCAACACAATTACAATGATCTTAAAAAAGCAGTGGCTGTTAATTTCAATTATAAAATCAAGAATAAAAGTTAAGGAAATAAGTGAAGCAACATTGTTTCTGTTAAAACATATGGTAGGAAGATGTTTAAGAATCCCTAAAAACATATTTCTTTTAATGTTTAGCAATTTTTTTCCCTTCCATTGTTTTAGTTTCCTATAGCTTTGCTATTTGTTTCAAGTAATTGACAAGAAAATAAGCAAGAATTTTCAAAACAAAGAAAAAAAAAACATTTCCATAAGAAAGTCAATTCTAAAAGTAAAGAAAGCCAACTTTTTTTTTTAACACTTATCTTATTTCTCCTTTTAATCTTCGAGTAATTTGGAGTCGAGCCAAGCAAAGATTAATTTGGAGTCGAGCCAGCACTCTTTTCACCGATGGGGAAATCGATTGCACTGCAATTATTTGTAGTGTTGCACCGAGCGTCGTTAAGTAAGAAGTAGGCTTCTTGTGAACTAATACTGTCTCAGTTTCGATTCATGTTTGCAGTCAAATCATCTCGTATCATTTAGCGCCACTAAAACTCTTGTAAAAAAAAACAAATTAATTGAAAGTATTAGTGTTATAATTTCTTATTTAAAAATAACGAGCACCTTAAGGTGGTGGTATGAACTCGCAACTTAAGTTTCAACTCTCGATTGAAAGGATCCAAATTATTTTCATTTCACAATAACGTCATAAATGCCGTCGTCAATATCGTGAATGCCTCGTAAGGCGGCGAGCCGGCAGAATCGTTTGCACGCCAGGCATGATGCTCAGCGACTTTTCCTCTCATCTCTACGTTCTGAGTTCAAATTCCACCGAGGGTCGATAAAATAAGAACCAATTGAGCACTGGGATTGATTTAATCGACTTGGTCCCTTCCCTGAAACTGCTGGCCTTGTACCAAAATTTGAAACCAATATCAGGAATGCTTCTTAATCTCGCTTCCTCCTTTCGCATACAATCTACAACCTTGTACCCACATAAGAAATAAATATCAGCACCGTAGAATTCGTGACATGGTTTCAAACTCCAGTTACAAAATACATGAATGCAATAACTTCTGTTTACCTTTTATCAAAAAATGAAGTACCTTTGTGTTTAGTAAAAGAGGGAAAGCAAATAAATTTGTAACATTTTTGGTACTTCCCTATTATCGACTGCTAATTTTTTAGCAAATAATCCATTACACTCGTGAAATCGTCGTAATAGTAGGTCGGGGGCATTTTAGCTATCACAACTTCTTTGAGAAAGGAAAAGGCAAAATACTGGGTGATTCTTTTTGCAAAGCAGTTTCATTTTATCAAAACATTAATTTTTAATATTCTACTCCTCGATTCCGTGCCTTTTCTGGGAAATTTTTACTAGTATTTTTCTCCATGAGATGCTGATAGCTATTCTGTAATTCCACTGACTAACTCTTACACTCGTCTCACGAGTGTAATAGTTTATTTACTAAATCTTTAGTAAATAAAATTAGCTGTCACTAATAGCAAAATACCTACATTTTTATTATTACAAACCTATTTACGCTTTTGTTAATATCTTTCGTTGAAGAAAGATCAACCACCATTGAAAGCGAGACGCGCGCGTGGTTAGGTCCATAACCTTATTTTTTTTAAATATTTTTTGTTTCACTGTTGTTTAATAATGTTGCTTAGCTCCAGATAGATATGATTGAACAAATTTATGATGAGAAGCATTTCAGTCGTGATAGTCAGGTCTTTTTTTTTTTTTTTGCATATTTAGAACTAAATTGATCAATGTTTTCCTATATAGGATTTGATCTTAGAACATAGAGATGAAACTACATGCTAAAGATTTACTATTTCTACCCCATTTGTTTTACACAAAATATTTCCTTTCACCGACCTTTCACAGGCCAGCTCCAATTGAAAAGATGGCCATATTGTGTGATGGCGGCCTTCATTAGATCGGAATCGGATGATGCAGTAACTTGACTTTTTCTTTTTCATGTAAGATATTGATGAGAAAGAGATCGAAGGT
>NC_068982.1:143871211-143878039 GCF_001194135.2 Octopus bimaculoides
CACTCATACACCACATGACAACCGGTGTTGGTTTGTTTACGTCACCACAACGTAATGGTTCTGTGAAAGATAAAATAAATATGAGACTTTAAATATCCCTACTGGGATTGAGTTGTTTCACTATTCACTTCAAGGCGGTACTCCAGCATTGCTGCAGTCCAGTGACTGAAATTAGTAAAAGATAAAAGATATGGAGGGAACAGAAGTCCGATTTAATTGCATGCAACATATTGGTCAAGATAATCCTTATACATACACTACTAGGAAAGGAATTGTGGGAAATGTCCGGTTGAGTACGGTTGGCGCCTACACTGTGCGCCATGAGATTTTGTGATAGCTAAACAACAATTGGAATCGATAGAGCTGGTGATTTTTCTCTGCTCATTGCTACATTAACTCTTTAGCATTCAGATTATTCTGTCTGATGAAATGATTATTTATTCACATTGTTTCAAATTAACCATGCATTACCTGGTGCCAGTGTAGTATGTGATATACATACATGTTTCTGATATAGCTTGTGATCTACATTAGTTTAAGTGGTAAAGCGTGTGATCTAGAAGCTAAAATTCGTCTTCTCAAAAAAATGAGAGGTGTTCCATAGCAAACATTTCAATCTCATTTAGATTTCATTTGTTGGAAGATTTTAAGATCAAATAAGCAAAATCTCTTTATTGCATTTTTAAATGATATCTGTGCTGCATACAAATAGTCACAGTATTCATGTTTCTAGAATGAAATAAAAATCAATAAAAATTTTTCTTTTTCTTTTATTTTTTAAATGTTTAACTCACTCCTCTAATTATAATTGCAAATTTATAACAAACTTTTGAATGTAGATCACAAGCCAGTCTAGATTCAAGTTGTTGTAGATCACAACGGCATGTAGATCACAACGGCATGTAGATCACATACTACACCGGCACCCATTATCTTGTAGCTTCGAGATTTTGATGGTTCGAATGTTTATTTTTAGAATGACATTTTAGGACAGGTGTAAGAGGTTGGTTTGAGCATAAAACAGGTTGAATATTTGGTCCCTGATATGGCCGCTTTAAATGCTAAAGTATAAAAAAAAACCGAGAGATGGATCCATTGCCTATATTCAGGAGGTTGGTCATTTGTGAGTTTTCTTGTGAGAAGATTCGTACCCGGCATTCTTCGATTCCCACACTGAGCCATGATCCCTCGCTGTACTGACAGTTTGATAAACTCTGTTGTTGAAAGTTTTTGTTGTTGTTTACTCGAAGTTAGCACTGATTGAGCAGACATACGAACAAAGGCATTCCAACTACATTAAATAATGAAGTTCTTATTATACTATATCAGAAAAAAAAGATGGGACGGTCATGGCTGGAATGTCTTTGATGATGGCCTTACTCAATCAAAGGCTACACAATGACAACAATAAAACAGCAACTGTATTTGGCAAGATTTGTAGAAGCTACTATTCACTTTCTCTTTCTTTCTTTCTCTCTCTCTCTCTCTCTCTCTCTCTCTCTCTCTCTCTCTCTCTCTATCTATCTATCTATCTATCTATCTATCTATCTGGCTTTCTATCTCATAAATTTATCGGGAGCAGACAATTGTAATTAAAACTGAACGATACATGACTCCTCACGGAATTTGAATGATGGGTGTTATATTGGATAAAAAGACAACTTAAGGAGCAAATAGAACGAAGCAGGTGAGGGTGGGATGGGAATAGAAATTCGTAAATAAATACCATCTCTGAAAAAAGTTTGCTCATCTAGTCTAAGTTCACTTTCCAGCAAGAGACGCTTAAGAATTTAGAGTGCAAAATATCATGTCATTTAGCAAGAGAGGATTTAACATGACATTTTCTCTGGAGTCAGTAGGAATTACTATTCCATATATTAAAGTTAGCTTTTCTCGCTTCTTCCCCTACCTCTCCCCCTCTCTCTTTATCTATCTATCTATCTATCTATCTATCTATCTATCTATCTATGGGAAGTCGTTAGAGCGTCGGATATTGTTCTGATTCTCTGCACTCTGAGTTAGAATCTCATGGTTTATCACTGGTAAAACGAGCCCTTCGGGACCTGGCGAAAATGGTGATTAACGTGTGAAGTCCTTTATCAAAGCGCTTGAATATTTCATCTGCTCACCCTCTATTTGAGCCACTTGCTAGCAAGTGAGAATGCAGGAGTGCTTCAAGTCTTATGCTCTCGACGAACGAATGATATATATTTACAAATAAACTGACAGTCTTCAAAACTCGGAGCGCCTTACAACTAGGCGCAAATAGCATATTCGTACCCTCTTTTTAACTGCCTGTCATACACATAAAAGATGTGTATTAAAATCTGATTTGTTATTTGCATTTGTTTATATGCATTGTAGGTCTTGAATGTATGAAGGAGACATTACTGGTTTATATGCACACAGTTTGTGTGTATTTATACTTATATAGTTTATACTGCGGTACTTTCATTGGGGCCGTTGTGTGTGTAGTATATGTATGTCTGTGTAATTTATTTCGTGTGGACTGAATGATTGCACAAGTCATACTTAAGCACTATACACTATTTACGAAGTAATAAGGTTTGTTATTTTGTTTATCTACTGAAACCACACATGCATTGAACTCCAACGTGACTGTTGGAAATTTTCAGATAAAAAAAAATGACTAAATGATAACACACTTAAAGCCTGGTTTTAGAATAAATAAAACCCAAAGAGGGCAAATACATTTAAATTCGTATGCGCGGATTAGTCCGGAAGAATGAGCAAGCAGGGTTCCCTATTTCCATAATTAAGCAAGCATAAACAGATGTCTTACTAAGTATAATGATGTTTTTCATACTGCTCTCAAGATGTTAAGTTACCTATTTACACAGACTTCAACCAAGTGGGGGTGCATGTGTATGTATATGGTGTACGTGTATGTGTGTTTATAATAAATATCCAGTCGTATATGTAGCCTTCTCTCGTTTCTTTTTTATCCACCCATTTATTTTTCTATTTTCTGTCTGATAATGTCGTTCCCACCGAGAGAGTTCGACTGGTTAACTAATACACACGCGCGCGCGTGTTACATAAATGACAATAGAGAAAATAATTCTGTGTAAGAATACATATATTGTTTTGCCTTGAAACAATGTTATTCAGATATATTACTTAAATTATTCTACGAAGAAAGATAATCTAAGCTGCTAATGTGATTCAACTGTTTAAAAGTAGCTGATATCTTTAATACAATCTAGACATAACTCATTTATTGTCATCTCGCAGTTTTTCTTATCGCTTGTTTATATATTTATTAGATATTTGATAATACTCTTTCTTTCTATAAGTGAAAGTGTACACCGCTAAACAGGGTAAGGACGGTTTAGTTGGAGCACCTTTCACAAAAACGCTTCTTTTCAACACATGGTTATATTACTATACCCACTATGTTATCTTTTTATAGATATACATATGTACAACAAACTCAGCAGAAGTTTCGCCCTACAATGGGGTTAGCTGGAATATGTTACACAGAGCATGTTGGAACAACCAGTACTTCTAGAACAATTCAAGTGTTATTTTGGAATTTCGTTCTCCAATACTGTGGCATCATCTTGTTTAGCTCCTTTTTCAGCGACGGTTTCTTTTAGCGTTGGCATTATCGCACATCCACTTCCGTTGAGATACCAAATCTTATCTGGAGTGCACCTACACCTCTTTAAAAAAGGGGGTCACATTATAACGACTAAATATAGCTGAACGCCACAGGGGCTGCTATGTCCTTACTGCAATGTTCTCATGTTTCTTAAGAGAATTATGCAACAGATCTTTGCCTGCAGTTTTATTTTCCATTAAAGTCTACGGTACCTTCGGGCAAAGTCGACTCTCATATGCAATCGCTTAACTGTTGACCTAATTTTCAATTCAAAAGTGATTTATGTGCGGTGTACATGTAATAGTGGTGTTAGTCGGATCCTCCACCTGATCCCCCTCATCATGTTCCACCAAGCCCCATGTAGTAAGACCTCAACGTGTGTGTAACACAAATTCGTTTCTACTTTAGGCACAAGGCCCGAAATTTATTGGGGCGAGGGTGCCAGTCGATTAGATCAACCCCAGTATGCAGCTGGTACTTAATTTATCGACCCCCGAAAGGATGAAAGGCAAATACCTCGATGGTATTTGAACTCAGAACGTAGAGTGCAACACATATTGCATGAGGTAAATTATTCGCTGCTCTATTCCGATTACTGTCAACCAAACAATCAACACACAAAGCATCCATTCCTAACTACAGTATTTACTAGACAAACTAAAGATTTCTAACAAGTGAAAATTTCACTTTAAGATGTGATAAATGCTCAAATTTTTCTGTAAGAATGAAACTTTATGCTTCAACTAGGTACCAATATATTTGAAAGATAGTAAAAGTGGGTCTTGTAAAATCGCACTACAGTCTTCAACTCAAGTCCTCTGTTTCTTTTGAAAAAGGAGTGTTCCAAAAAATTTCACTTTTTTCTACAAATGTAGAAGTGCGTGTGACTTTGTGGTTATATATACATATAATTTTTTTTTTATATTAAGTTAAGATGCATCGCTCAGTGTAAAACTACGATCAAGCCCTTGGATGCATTTAGCGATGTCCACTCTGTTGCAAATATTCTAAGTATCCGGTAAGAGGAAATCAAGTGCATCCTAATTACTTTCTTCTCTTATTTTACATCAGCCTCAAAGACAATGACTAAGTTATAACGAGTCTCCTCTAATATAACTTTATATAGATAGACAGACAGACAGACAGACAGACAGACAGATAGATAGATAGATAGATAGATAGATAGATAGATAGATAGATACTCTATGTATACGAATTTTTTGTTCCATTTTTATATTTTCTCTCAGTCATCTTTGTTTATCGTTCAACATATGGAGTTTATTCATTCTGTTACTGCCGTTGTTACAATGTTTTCTACCCTTGTTTGTCTTTCATGTCCACTCGTCTTTACTTCTGCAGACTGTCGAATGTGTTATACACAACTGGTCACAATGCACTTCACCGCATTGTTGAGGCTTTCGAATGATGCCACTCCGCTGGCTAGGTGGACAGACCGACATTCCCCTTGAACAGAACGCCAATCTGTCGCAGGGTTGCCCATTTACAGCTGAGTTCACTTAGCTGTATATATATATATATATATATATATATACAATATTAGACACGAAAAAAAAAGAAACAATAGGCTCTCCAGCTAGAGTGTAATCACGTGTTTATCGCTTGCCAGGTGAGCGGTTTATTGGTCACACGAGAATGGCTTATTGATGTAATATAACCACTTCTACCTCCATAAGTATTTCATTTGTTTCTCACAAAACTTGTCAGCCACATTGGATAGATATTCTACTACAATTTATACATAATATATAAATTCTGTGTTTCCAGAATCTCTCAACACTAAGCATAATCAATGGCCGATGTACATGCAAAACAGGAAGGCGAAGAAAAGTGTATGAATCCAGACGAAATTTTTTAATTCATAGAATGTACCTTCTGTAGAGTCACCGCTGGTCGAGTCACTAAAGAGTCAGATTATCATAAGTTCCTTTTCAATCGATAGGGTAACTTTACGATGTTCGCCATCGGATAAATCTTTATACAGAGCACCCACATTAAAACCTACTCTGTTAAGCCGGGTATCGAATGGACTAGACGAAATCTGAGTTACTCTCAGTACTAATTTCCATCACTATCTTTGAATATCAGTATTTTGTTTCCCCTACAATGATCGTTGATATTTTATTGGTTAAGCATCTTTTAGTCTTGTACTTTGTATCATGGCTTCAAGAGAGAGTAATAATAATTTCTGAATAAGACACAAGACCAGCAATTTGAAGGGGAGATGGTTAGTCGATACCATTAGTCGATACTTGACTAGTACTTTATCTTATTGATCTCGGAGGTACGCAAGGTAAAGCTGACCTCGACGAGATATGAATTCAGAATATAAAGAACCAGAACAAATACCGCAAAACATATTTATTGACAGCCTCACCGGCTTAAGGGAGAATCGAAACAAAAATACATGCGATTTTATCTGAGAATCAGAAACGGCAGGGTAGATAAATGTAACTTGACTCTTTCATCAAGTCATTTCAAGCTAAACATGCTGTGGTTGTTAAGCCCATTGACGGTATTGAAGATCCACCTGCTGGTGACCCAGTGCCTCTTTAATCATCTCAACATTCTATACGTAAGAAGCAAGTATCAGTGGAGTATCATAGTTATAGTGATTCGGGATAAGCTATAGACTCTACCCTACCTCTGCTACCGATTAAAGCTTGTCTGTCGTCAACCACAGGGAAATAAAATTGACAATTTATGATTGTAACTTATATTTTTAACATACTATAATTCTATAAATTATATATTTATGTTTTCTATAAGTAAATAATATTTAGTGTAATGTTAATTATTTTTCCTTTGTATCGTGTTCAGCAAGTAGTATATATTTTTAATATCATGTACATGTAGAATATTAAATTTCCTGTATGATTTGCGCGTTAAAACAAAACCCCGTCATGTTGTATTGTTCAGCTGGATGTGGATATATAGACCAGTACATGAAAACGGCGAGGGAATAAATCAGATTTCAAATGTAAATTTGGATGTGTGAGGCACACCACATGAAAATCCTTTCTGGCCATCGTCATCACTACCAAAACCCTCATCCTTCTCGCTATTGTCATCTTATTCATCTTCGTCTTCTTTATCGTCTTCGTTGACTGCCGTTGTCATCTTTTTGCTATCAGCAACGACTTCTTTTTGTGTGTGTGTGTGTGTGTGTGTGTGTGTGTGTGTGT
>NC_068982.1:143878093-143885558 GCF_001194135.2 Octopus bimaculoides
TGTATGTGTGTGTGTGTGTGTGTGTGTGTGTTAACGTCTTTGGCGCCTTTCTGTCATCCACTTTATGGCTGTCGTCGCTGTCAGTTTCAAAAACACTTTGGTCATCATTGACATTGTTCTTAACATTATTTCCATCATCATCATCATCATCATCATCATTATTATTATCATTGCATTTCTAATTGGCTTCATCAACATTAGGAAAAGTTTGATAAAAATAATGATTATTCATAATAACAAAAGTCAGACAAAACCTATAACCCCTTAACGACTTCATGAAAAGTTACATTTTCAATTTCATTCTATAACATTCGCAATACTTTTGTATAGCAATTCACAGCCACCTGTTCCCTGTGTACATAACAGATTGGCTACAGAATTTGATTACACCTGCTCCGTTTTCCTTCTCTCTGCTAGAATATGAAGTTCAGTTTATTACACACCGCATGTAGCTCTGGTTCTATAACAGTAACAGAGAAGAAAAACACTTAATCTTTCTAGCCCATCGGCTGTTTTGTTGAGCATAGTCAATTAAGCAAACGAATAGTGTTTAAGAGCGATGGAACAAAGAGTCAGCAGTGAATGCTCTGATACAGGTCACAATCTTTTCATGCACGCACGTGCATATTCCACTTATCTCGTTTATTTATTTGACTACAGGCATGGAGAGATGGTTGGGAATATTCTCTTCGTAATTACATGGTTTTTCTTGAACCCGAAACCATGTAATTACGAACCTATCTTACCACGCAGTTACTTTCAACGAATGCATTATGCAATAACCTCGGGCCTACCCAAGCCATGTGGAAAGTGGATAGGCTGAATCTTTATGCTGAGAATATGATGTGACAACGTTTGCCTGGCCATGTACTAAATTACCAGTTCAAGCACATTGCTAAATTAAACTATCGAGTATAACGAAATACATATGGCTGGCTTTAAAACGTATTAGAACCATAAACCGTATTAAAATCTAACATATGCGTATTAGAACCTAACATGTGCGATTAAATTTGAATGCCTTAAAGATATTAGAATAGTCTCGTTTTATCAAATATGTCATGAACTACTGATGAACGACTATATTACACAATGATAGATATTCGTAATATCAGTTATTATAGTAAAAAAAAAAGAATTACAGTTATTATAGTGTCGTGTGTGTATTAATATCTAGTGGATGTCAGCATATCAGAAACTACCAACCACCCTGCACTATATTTAATTTGGACTATTCCAAAATCAAGATTTTTTTCCATAATACAGTGCATCCACTGGTAAGCTCTACTTTCCTAATGATATGAGACTAGAGTAGAAAGGGATCTAGTTAAGACATTAGAAGAGGCACTGAGATCGGGCTCTGCGTCACAAGTGTTGGCGGCGAGATCGGCACTAGACCGACACCTCAATGCCAAACACGAAGGATGCAGAGTCCGGGCTAGGATGCGTGCAATGGGCCGTGAAGGTATCAACGTTGCTAGATGGGCTCGCTCGGAAGAAACCCGACGTGGCATCAATGTTACGATTGGGTCTTTGACAGACGAATTCGGACAGAAGATCCAAGGACAGGTGGAGATATGTGAGGCCTTTCACAAGCACATTGCCGCGTTGTTCAGGAGGAGTGGGACGGTGGACCATGGAGACACCTCACAGCGTTTTCTGGTCGGCGGTCCGCGTCTTTCAGCTCGTGATGCTGAGCGCTGTGAAGGACCAATCACAGCCGAGGAGATCAGAGAGGTACTGTCCGATTGCCCCGGGGACAAGTCGCTGGGTTTGGATGGTCTTCCTTACGAATTTTATAGTAAGTATCATTATATGGAAGTATCAGTATTGAACATTTTCCTAATGATGTTTTCACACCTAGGTGAACTTTGCCTGCGAGAGAGAGATATTTGTGATATAGCTACAAGCAGTGCTTCGGATCATATATGAACTGTGTAATTTCGAGCCAAGAGGCAAACATCTCCCCTATCAATTCCACAATCAGTGGATCTTTTTTAAAACGGGGGCCACATTTTTCATTAATGTTTTACGTAGTGCTTTTGGTACCGAAAGACTTTCAAACTTCGTATACTTATCTATTTTGTGTTATAGAACAGAAAAATATTTTTGTATTCGAATTTATTTCATGTAAAAAATTGTCTTATTTCGATAATTTCAACCAATCACTGACGTCCATTCAGCCGATATACATTAAGTGCCGACTACATAAACAAACGATTCTTCGTTTTATTTGCTTTTTTCATTTTAAATTTGCTTTAACCCTAACCCTAGGGTTAGGGCTAGAGTTAGGGTTAGGGTTAGGGTTAATTGTTTCAGAATCGTTTGTTTATGTAGTCGGCACTTAATGTATATCGGCTGAATGGACGTCAGTGATTGGTTGAAATTACAGAAATACGACAACTTTAACATGGAATAATTTATGGATTTCTTTTTTTTTAAAGAAGACTAAGAGAAAAAGATGTTTTATATGACACATTCTACCAGTGTTCCAAGTTTCAAAGTGTTTCGTTAATGAAAAATGTGGCCCCCGTTTTAAAAAAGATCCCAATCAGTTGTTTGATAGTATACGATAGGGTGCTGAAAAGTTTCTGGTTGTAAGGGTATCACGAAAGCCTAGTTGGAGGCCCAATCTTCCGTGTTCTTTTACAGGGTTGAGAAAAACTGAAAGACTGCTGCTATAAGTGTGTGAATCTGAGAGGGGAATATGTTGAATAAAATTATAATTAACTGATCCTCCTGTATTTTCTTTTACCAAAAAAAAAAAAAAAGAAAACAGTAACTTTTCAGCAATCCCCGTAAGATACTGATAAGAATTAGAAGTAAGAACTGAATAAAAAGTTTTAACATTTTTTTTCTTTTTATTAAAGTTTTCCTAAAAATTATGAGACAAACGGTATATGTTCACAAAGACAAAGATGTCGGTACTCGAAAGTAATCATGATTTGGGAATTATATAAACTAATTCTAAGCTAAAGCTAACTGTTGTGTCTCTTTCATCTTTATCTCGCCAGGAAATATGAAAAATTTGTTAACCTTTTTTAAAAGTTAAATATGTTTCAACGTTTCAGTATGTACATAAATAAGTACGGATGTGTGTGTGTGTAATATACCATCAGCTCTGCATGATGTGTCACATCTGTCATTTGACAAGATAACAGCTATTTCACACACAAATCCATAAACTAAATCGAGTTCGTGACCTCATGGGAAAAAAAATTCTAATTTCGATTAAGGTATCTACTTGCAAAACATTTCATTGGCCATAACTGATTTAATCACGGAATACCACTCCTAACTTCATCCCGGTTTTCTATTGCCTTATCTCCAAGACTTCATCTAATTTATTTATTTCATCTTATTTCCTCATGATTGGTATATCTTTTTTGCACCATACTTCCACAGCTTGTAAACATTTTCTCTAAATTTTTCGTAATTATTCCTGCACTCATGATAATCGAAAGATTTTCTCCTTAAACCAATTTCCTTTTCATTATCAATCGTGAATGCCAAAGGTTTTGTTTTCCAAAGCTCAAATCATTAACTTTTTTAAACAGGATTACATAAAGCATTCGTATACTGAATTATACGGTAGGAAACATTGCTTTCCGTTTCTTAGGTACAAATACCCTACATTTCAGAGCAAGGAAAGTTAGTTATCAAGGTTTTTTTATGCCTTTCCCCTAGCATATGTACAGTAAAATGGCTTGAAGTGTTGATTGAAATGTACTTCGATCATGACAATCCCGGGGCTTAGGTCTTGCCTTACGGTGCTCACCATCCATCATCATCATAATATTCAACATGTTTCCTTTCAGAGATATTTTATAAATGTATGAAATATAACATGTGCGATAGTCGAATTTCTGAAAATTACATAGCAACGGGGATTTGACATCGTTTTCAACTCGAGTTGTTACAGCTGGAATTTCTTTCTCACTCACTCTCTCTCTCCCATTCGTGTGTGCGCGTGTGCGCGTGTGTGCGTGTGCGCGTGTGTGTGTGAGCAAATAAACAGCGGAACCTATGTCTATTCTGCATCGGTGAAGTAACATCTCATAAGGGAACAGTTTATCAGCAACGAAAGTCTTGTGAACTTATGACAGGTTTGTTTATTAAGGAATAAATAGTCTGCTGCTGTGTTACATTCATCAATTTTTTTTTTTGTCGTGTCTTATCTGCGAAATACCAGTTGTTGCTTCCATGACACATATTAACAATATTAAACATGAAGCCAAAGAATACTCCTCGTATAAATAAGGATTTCGTTTCTTGGACCTGCGACAAGTTTGTATACTCGATGTAATATCTTGAATGAAAAGTAAATCAATTCTAGTGGGTTTTGAACTTCACATACAAATACGAGCGAACGGAATAAATACCGTAAAGCATTTTGACCAATACCTTCTTTTTGACGTTCCATAAGTAATAATTTAATTCAAATCAGAAAATCAGGGATTTTAGAAATGTAATAAGAAGTTGTGTTTTTTTTGTTTTTTTTTTCTTAATACGTACGATTCTTCAGCGCTTACCATTCTTAATAGAAATAATTTCTCTTTTTAGAATAACCAAAAATAAATTCAAACTTACACAGAATATGGGAAATTGGATGCTATGAAAGTCATATTTTCCTTAAGGGCATTATTAGTAAAGTAAATAAGGCGGCGATTTGGCAGAATTATTAGAGAGTCGGACAAAATACTTAGAGGCATTTCTTCCGGCTCTTTACGTTCTGAGTTCAAATACCTTCGCGGTTAACTTTGCCTTTCATCCTTTCGGCATCTGCAAAATAAGTACCAGTCGATGTAACTGATTTGCTCCCGCCCCTCAAAATTGCTGGTCTAGCACCAAAATTCGAAAGAATTACTAGTGATTATACTAATAGAGTTTCTGTCAGAAATTGAAACCGCATCGCATACATTGCAATCTTTCCATTTATTGCATAGGACTAATGCGAATTTTGTTATATGTAATGAAATTTAGGTTTCATAATAGAACTTTTAAATGCATTCGAGAATTTACCCGAGTTTCTTCTCGATTTAGAATTCTGCAACAACAAAATTAACAACACGGCACTGAGAATGACAACTAGAAATAGCTGATTAGATTTTTGCCCTCATTTGATGTCATCATGACAAGTTGTGCTTTTATACAAATAGCATCTTTTGGAATTAGTTTAGAATCAAATATTCCTTGATTCTAATTCTTGTTTTACCTTGTTTTCTACATGAATAATGTTATACTGTATTACCATTCTGATTTGCAAAACACCTTCCATTAGCGAAATTCGGGAGCTAAATTAGTCACCTTTTCAATTTTTATATGAATATTGTAATGGTTGAGGTAGACAGGTCAAGCAGGGAGGGGAGGAAAAATCTACTAAACTACACATTATACATCAATCATTATATATATATATATATATATATATATATATATATAAAGTTACATATCGGGAATCAATTTGAAGAAGAAATTACACAAGACAAAATCTAGTAGCAACATTTAACATTATGATTTTGTGTTCTTGAGAAAGAAAAACACTTCGAATGATTTTGTTAATCTTTTTTTTTTCTTTTTTTTTTTTTTTCTAGCAAAAATAGTCCATTTCCATCATGTCAAAAGAGTGAAGAAATGGAAGTGCGGAATTCTGATTTTTATCTTAAATTTCATTATATATGTAGTATTTCCGCCAAAAAAAAATGTATTAGCAGCTTTTAAACAAAGCGAAAGATGTTTATAGAATGACAACTTAGAATAAAAATTTTAACACGTACATTCGCTGTTCAATCTTAGGTTAATAGAAAATATACTTAAGTATTGGTTGCATTGCCATCAAGGTGATATGTCGGAAGTTTATAACTAGCAGCACTTTGGCATTTCATCTCTCTTTATACCCTCGGAAAATAAACAGATGCTTGTATATTATTTAGTATCAGGTAAACATAGTTATTTGGCTAAGTTCTTTTCACAATCGAATGCATCTGGATAGATTCGATCCCACAACCGTCATGCTGACCAATAACTTGTATGGGAATTTGGTTAACTAGAAACTCTCTCTGGTTACAGTCTTCTACTGTAGCCAGAGACAGTTTAGTGCCATTGCGTAGAACCTTTGTTCCACACAGTGAATAAACAGGTGTAACAAAAAGAAAACGTCGAATTTCACCCTTTACCTCAAAAGTTATCTAAGCCATTCTATAAACAGATATCGATAAAATAAGAACAAGATTGTATATAATATGAAGGCGATGCTCCAGTATGGCGCAGTCTGACAAAAGCTAGTATGTGTGAAAGAATGTTCTTTCATGCAAATATATGAAATATCTAAGTTATTGGTGAGTCAAATATGCATCTTTTATATCAACCACATTTGAGCAATCAGATTTATTAAATGATCTATACAATATTAATACACAATAGTTTTCATTATTAGCAACATTACTCGAGCGTTAATCTCTGCATAGATTTATCAGTTTTCTAAATCACTCGTCGCATTATTTAACCAATGCACGTTTTATTCCTTTACACTCTCTAGATTTACTGTAATCCTTCTGAAATATTCGCTTGTTCTTGACATTTTGTGATGAGACTGGTTGTAGTTCCGAAATGACCAGAATAAGTTGGTAAATCAGATAACAAAACATAGCCTGAAAATAACCATATCAGTAGAATCCAACAAAACTAGTTGATGTTCTACATCGGGAAAAAGCAATATAAATTGCTTAAACGGTGAAATAAATTTTATGCTGTCGGCAAAAGATGTCTTCACTTTTTAAGCAGTACTAACGTCGAATGGAGATGAAACGTCAACTTATGTTAAGGATAAATAAATCCTTAGCATTTCCTCCTACTTTGATGAAATGTTTTGTACACTAGTTGTTATCCCCCAACAATCGTTTGTAATGTATTCCTCAAGAAATATAAATTTCAAAGTTAATTCGTAAACAATAGGTGAACACAAGCATGTTCATGTGGTTAAGAATCTTGCTTCACAAATACGTGGTTTGGGACTGGATCTCACTGGGCGTGCCCTAGAATCTCTATACTAATTGTAATCCTTCTAAAACACTGCATCATTCTTGTTGATACACTGGCAGCAGTAATGGAATGTCCAGAATAGTTTCGTACACCAGCAGAAGCAGAAATGAAAAATCAGACAATAAACCACAGACCGAAAACATTTAAATGAGAAGAATATTGTAAGCTAGAGTTCATTCAAAAGGTTTGGATTGACGGAAACTGTGAAAGCCTGTAGGATGAACTGAACCTGATAAGTTGTAGTTCTACCTTCTTTTTCTCTGCTTTCTCAGAGACTTTGCGAAAATTATAGGCGCGATTCATGTATCTTTGATTAAGTCATAAAAAATAACGTTTTCCCCACTTCTTTCACTTGGTTAGTTTTCATTTTATCCATTATTGAAAGCAAACAAAAACGCAGTGAAAAAGATACTTCAAAACCAAT
>NC_068982.1:143885750-143887796 GCF_001194135.2 Octopus bimaculoides
TCTTGTTTGCTAATTCTTTAGTTATGCAGAAGATAGCATAAGAGAAAAAATCTTTGAAGACAATGTGGAAGAGTCTACCAGACACAGACACTGGATTACGCCCTTAACAAGCCATGCATTTATGACTTCGAGTAAACCCGTTTATATTCTTTATTTCAATGTTCTGTCTACTTTTGGATAAAATTGATTTCTCTGTAGACGTATCAATAATTGTTATAAGAAAAGAAATTTTAAAATATTCTTTAAAAGTTTATTTTCTCCATATTTAAAACAAAATAGAATTCAGATTTCTTACATGACCCAAGAAATGGCGCTCCATCATTGGGAGAAATTCAAGGAAACCTACTTGCGCCTATATAGATATATTACACCAACTGCATTAAAAACTCTACTACTAATCGTTTCTACTACAGGCACAACGATTGAAATTTTATGGGAGGAGATAAGTCGATTACATCGACCCCAGTGTCCAACAAACCCGAGAGGATGAAAAGCAGAATCGACCTCGACTGAATTTGAACTCAGAACGCTAAGTCGGAAGGAATGCTGTAAAGCATTTTGTTAGGCTTGGTAACGATTCTGCCAGCTCGCTACAATAATAGATTTCCAAGATCTTTTCTGTTTAGCTTTCACTTTTGAAATTTAGCTTTTAGGAGGGGCACTTCTCTATTGTTTGCTTCTAATACCGAACACAAAGTGACCTCTAGTACTAACTCTAGACTGACAAACGATGCCTTGACATTTTTTGTTACTGAGACAGAAAATGTAGTGGAGTTGCAGTCCTCGAAGCTGCAACTGGTGTTACGACTGGTGGTGCTTCTGGAACAGCAGTCTTTCAACGCTACTCGGCTTCTTTTGTGTTCTCCAGGTCTTCTGGACAGAGAAGCCTTCAAGTGGCCTTTACTGCCACATGTTTAACAACTGGGCTTTCTGTCTTGTATTCTCAATGAAGGCCACATTTTGGAAGGAACAGTAGATCATTTCCACACCAATATCTAATTGGCATTTATTTTATCCCCGAAAGGATAAAAGGCAAACACAATTCCAGCAGTAATTAAATCAAGAAGATTGGACACTTCATTTATTCACTGCCTTAATTATAGTTATAATTTCTTTATTTTCCCCAAAGAGCAACACAGTATAAAAAGAACATCCAAATATATAAAAGCAGATAAAAAAAAAATTCGCTGATCGAAAATTCGGTAACGAACGTGAAAATTCTTCAAAAGCTCAATGGCGTTTTATTCACTGTCGTAGATAGATTTATCGGAACCACAAAATCAAGAACATTCTATCTTGCAATTAAAACCGTTCCTATATGTAACTATAGCTTCAAGCCCCGTAACTTAGAGTAATTAGTTCGATTTGTCTGATTGTTTTTTCTACTTCATAGTTTATCTTCTGAATAAATTCTCTGCTCCTTTTTGAATTTATCCGCAAAACGGAATCTCAGCTGCTCTGCCAAACATCAAATCTAATTCGCATTCACTTTATATTGTGCTGTATCTTCACACATCATCTCTTAGTTCGCCATAATAGATTTTGCAGAAATCTGTCTGCCTCTGAATAAGCAGACAGTTAAAACCATGTATGTGATAATCCATTGTAGTCTTGTTGAGATAATAGTTATGAGGGGTGAGGCACAAGATTGTTTATCTCGATTGTTTGTACTTTGTCTAGGTCACCCTCCCCTTTTAAGTGTGTGTGAAATAAAGAGTACAAAAGGGAATCGTTTCTAAGATTTTTTAATATTTATTTTCGATTTCTATATGAAAAGAAAAAGGAAAAAACAGGAGTGTGAAATACACGATTATTTCTGGTAAAATGTGTTTAATAAATTTATAGAATTCCTTCTCATCGTTTGCCATTCCAATACTTGTTACTATGATTATTTTGGGCATATTTCTTTCACGAAAAATAAACATTTTGAAAGATTTCGATAAACATTTCATTACTTTTCGCATCCTTTCTTCCACCATAGCCCCCCGCCCCGACCAATCTACGCACACTTTATAACAACTTCTCTCTCTCCTCTTCCCTGGTTCT
>NC_068982.1:143887806-143891404 GCF_001194135.2 Octopus bimaculoides
ACACACAGCCACGCTACAAACATTCGACCGAATTCTGTCATAAGAAAGAAATAATTTGTTTTAATCTCATAAGAAAATATTTCCCCGAATAAAATAAAAACTTATCAAACGACTTTTTTAATTTAATATTTAATTGAATATAAATTGCAATTCAATGACTGAAGGTAGTAAAAAATTTTTTTAATATTCTTCAATTTATGCTTTCTTTCTTTCATATATATATAAATATAATAATTGGTTTCAAATTTTGGCACAAAGCCAGTAAGTTCGGCGGGAAAGGGTTAAGTCGATTACATTGACCCCAGTGCTTAACTGGTATTTACCTTATCGACCATGATGAAAACCAACCACGGTGGAATTTGAACTCAGAATGTAAGTACGGACGAAACACTACTAAGCATTTTGTCCTGTGTGTGCCAACAATTCTGCCAGTTCACCGCCTTATATGTGTGTGTATTAGAAAAAGGGAGTAGTCTAGGCAGATATCTGTTAAACTATTGTTTCAATAAGTTGGTCGGGTAATAAGAGATTCATAGGCCCTTCCACACTGTAAGGATTTTGATGATCAACTTAAACATTAGTTTGACGGCAATGTCTGCAGGAAATACATGGATAGGGCTGGAATTTTAGAAAATTGCTTTCTTGAAGCAGGGGTGGGCGAGTTAATTAGTACGGATTACTGTTAGATTGTTGTTGTCTGGCCCCAAGTCATTCCTGATGGAGTAGAACTATGACCAAAAGTACTTGTCTTGACATACCGCCATTTATTCAGAAACAGGATATTTATTACATTAACTGGGTTATTAAAAAAAAAGACTGTACCGTATGATTTTAGGAAGATTTGGTTGCTATTTTTAGTAAGTCGTATAAGCTGGCTTAATCGTAACAGCGGCGAACTACCCGTCTTTCGGTTTTTCTTTTCTTTCTTTACTTCCCAAGTTCAAATCTCGCCAGAACCAACTTTGTCTTTTATCTTTCCATAGGGTCGATAAAGTATCAGTCATATACTGGTGTCGATTTAATCGACTATTTTCCTACCTTCAAAAAAAACGTCGAAGCTGGCGATAGTTCAGTTCATAGGTTCGTAGCTAAAATACATTGATTTAATAAAGGTTTGCTTTACCGTTTCCGTTACATAATAGCTGTTTTCAAATCATAAATAGCACTTTATTATATAACATAGATGTTACGCGCCTTCAAGAACCACGCAGTTGTGAAATGTTCATTAGATAAGTTTGATTTTCAGTTTTAGCCATTCTATTTCACCTACATTAATATGTATATGCTAAGGTCCCTCAGAAAGACATGAACATCACCACATCCTGCATCCTGTATTTTTTTTATATTAATTTTCATTCAACTATACTTGTTAATCGAGCGCTGTGGTGAAGAAAGCTAAACTAGCTACTTGAGATGCGATTCTGTTTCGATTCAAATTAATTTCATTTCATTCCTCTGATGCCTTTAGAGAGAGACAGGATGAACAACACAGTGTCCCACAATTATTTCCTTTCTTCTTCCCCTAAATATATGCCCTGTTCCACAAAAAATTTGTTACATTCACACATTCTCGCTGACCAGTCAAAAACTGTTGAGTTAGTATCGTTGTTTAGCTCTAACTCTGTTCTGATTATGCAGACGACTTATGATCAGAAGTACTTTTGGTCATGAATAAATAAAAGACAAGGTAGCCACGATTGAAGTACTTCAATTGCGACCACCTTGTCTTTTATATATTTTTTTTTTCGATAATGTATTACCCTAAGTATCGTGTCACTTTGTGTGTATGTGTGAATTAGACGATAGGGTATCATTTGAGGTAGAATCGACTGCAATTTCTAGCTAGTTGAGCAGTTACGTAGACGCTCGCTCGTTGGCTCGGGCGATTGTATAGAAACTTTCTTGTTATCTTGTAAGATTTTGAGTTTCAAATTTTTGTGGCGTTCCTCTCTTATATTGTTGTTTCGTTTCGTAGGAATAAATAAATAAACAAATACCGGACAGAAACCGTTGACGTTAAAAAAAAACTCTTTATCTTCAGATATGATCTTTTCACAGTTTCCAGCTTTTAAGAACCGTACAACATAATTTGATTGCGTCAATTCAACTGAATATAATGATACTTTTTTTTTCTTTTAAAAACAGTGAGATACCAGCTTTCCTGAAGAGTCTCTTCTGGTCTGATGCCTCAACACTTTACATCCATTAGGTTTTCATTATTATTATAAAAACCCGACTTATTTTTCTTGGAATAAAACCGAAGAAGTCATTTAGCTTCATTTTTTTTTTATATTTGGCTCAATTTTTTTTTCCAATTTAATTTATAGATATTACATTTACATAGGTATATGTATGCATTATTGTTTTCAGTTTGAATATATCATGTACACATGCTTGTGTATGTATATTATTTTGTTTTATATTTTGTTAATTATAAATGGAGACGCGTTTACTTTGAATGTAAATGTATGTATATTCAGTTGCATGATAAAAAGAGTAAAATATTAGGAATTTGTAGAAAAATACGTGGATTATTTGTTAGAAAAAGGAAGGGAAACGGAATGCTGAAGTAAGGTAAAACATGGAGAACGAAAGGGTAGAGTGAAATCAGAAGAGATTCTGAGAATAAAAACGTGAAATAAAAAAAAAATAAAGACCAGAAAAAGCAAAATGAGAAAGTATAGACAAACGAATTGAAGGTTGGATATTATTTTAAATAAGGTCGACAGGGAGCGGGCTGATAGTTGTGCAGATTGCGGGAAGGAAGCGAAGAGAGATACAAAACATACAACTAAGTCTTATGATTGATTTTAACAAGGCGTGTTGGAGCGGCAACCCTACCACTGTTGATTGACGCTTTCTGAGTTCGAACAAGAGCAAATCCACTAGCTCAATCATTTCTGACATAAATGGGCGGATATCTGAACCACACGTAAAGAAGAGCCAAACGTTACCGTACGCACGCAGGCGCGCACACATCTCCATTATCTCTCTTTCTCTCTATCTACTGCAGCAACAAATAAAAAAGAAAAAGCTTGTCACAGGTGGACAAATAAAACATATAGCTTTATTATTTGTTCTTTTTGCTTTTTATTTTTCGTAGTTAGGAACATTCTGTCCACATGTCATTGCTTTCCTTAACTTCTGACGAGATTTTGACCCTCCCACCGTCGATATATGACCACTCACTCAACAAAAGTATAATTAACAGTGAATTTATTGGTGATAGGCGTGGCGATTAACATAGAACCGACTTGCTAAATTCATGATGCATTTTCAGTTTCTGATTGTAACTATTTGGTTTACTTAGTTTAAATGGTAATGCTCTCTACAAAATTTTAGGACCATCTCAATCGTATATTTCTCTAAAAACCGAGAAATATGGTGCTTCTGTGTCTGGATAAAGAAAATGAGTATTTTTTTGTCCTTTTACCTCATCACTACCACCGATTTATACTTTCTCGAGCTAAATTTTGTATTTGTTTGAAAAGTATACCAAGTTATCTATATGGACTAAATGTTCTTTGGGGTTACATAATTACTTAAAATAGTATAATTGATATATATATATATATATATATATATATATATATATATA
>NC_068982.1:143893610-143895639 GCF_001194135.2 Octopus bimaculoides
AGCCCCAGGAGGACATCTCCTCCAGCTGGCTTATCGACACACGACTGTGTCCTGTTTGCCAAGGGAGTTATCCCTCTCACCACGGCCAGCAGCACGAACGTATCCGGATTTCAGGGTTATTTCCCTTCGTCGGCGTTCGACAGCCGATGACCTTGGTGAGAGAGAAAAACCTGGCAAATCTTATATCTTCTTTTCCAGTGGCATTCTTCACTGATATTGAAAAGGTGAAAACAAGCAATGTTAATTCTCTAAATGAAGTATTAACAGTAACTGCACGATAAAGTGTAGTATATTGCCACTTAAGTGTGGCTGACCCCTAATATATATTAAACAGCCGCAAGATTAAAATTAATCATAGGACACACTAAGTATGCCTACCTGCTGGAAATAACAGTCAAAACTCTTATTTAAATCACCGAAGAAACACTGGTAATAACTACAGAAATCAGCCGTCTGCGAGCGAACGGGTTAAGACAATCTTTCAACATACATTCAAGTATTTGGACTCACGTGGACCGTTTTCTGGACTTGCGTTATAGCTTCACCTAGCTGGTAACACGTCCTGAGGAAGGTGAGGCTATAATGCCAGTCCAGAAACCGGTCCACGTAAGTCCAAATACTTGAATGTATGTTGAAAGATTGTCTTGACCTGTTTACTCGCAGACGGTTGATTTCTGTAGCTATTATCAGTGTTTTTCGGCGATTTAAATAAGAGTTTTGACTATTATTTCCAGCAGGTAGTCATACTTAGTATGTCCGTTGATTAATTTTAATCCTTCAGCTATTTAATGCTTTTTGGGGGCCTGCAATCGCCTATATTATTAATTCTGTTATTATCATTTGTAATTGTTACACTAGATAATAATAGAGTCAATAATATTTTCTCCTGAATTATATGGTCCGTATTGATATATATATATATAATTCTGAAAATCTTAACGCGGACAGAAAGCGTTTTCGTCTTGAAAAAGCTTATCATTTAGACGTTATAGTGCTAAAAGCACTGAGATATCAGTAGCAAGCGAAGTGTCCGGTAATGATGACGGAATTGCTAAATTATGATTTCTATGTTTTTGCACGTCTTCAGTTGCAGGTAACCATTATCAACAGTATGATACAACGTAGTCGTATGGTAGCAGAATATTTTAGATAGATGTATTCAATTATTTAGTTAAAACTGTCTAAATCTTCTGTACCTACGTTTTCCTTTCAAAATATGTTCGATAACTTTAATCATTGATTACTGTGTGTCACTTTTTTTAAGCTGCGTTCTCGTCTTGGCATAAAAATGAAAATAACAGATGACAGCTATCAAAGTAAACGAGGTGCTACCGTATAACATAGAATATAATTTTGAAATGTGCAGTATCAAACAGTTCAGAAAACATAGGTTCAAAAGAAAATATGTATTTCATAATTTTCTAGTTATGATACGGTTTTCAAAATAACTGTGGATTTTCAACAATAACGATGCACTGATGACGCCCATTGATAGAGAAACACCAGTTCATAGCTGTTCTCTTGTTGCCATAAAAAAAATTATTTGTCTTTTCCTTAAGCCATGTAAATTCAGGTGATTGAATGTTCATTCGTTCAAATTATCGCCCATCCTACTTGGAATCTGTTGCAGTTTTTTCATGTTTACCCTATCTCAATATAAAAATTATTCAATAAATCAAGAATTTAACTTCATGCTACTGACCACTGTGTGTTAAGTAGCTTGCTTACCAACCACATGGTTCTGGGTTCAGTCCCACTGCATCGCACCTTGGGCAAGTGTCTTCTACTATAACCTCGGGCCGACCAAAGCCTTGTGGGTGGATTTGGTAGACGGAAACTGAAAGAAGCCCGTCGTATATGTGTGTACTTGTGTGCATGTTTGTGTGTCAGTGTTTGTTCGAGTCTCATGGCTGGCCGGTAACGTATTTTCTGCAATGTATGGATAATTTATCCTGATCACGCTATTTATTAGCATTATCACGCGTTTGAGAATAAAAAAAATATTATTTCTCTCTCTCTCTCTCTCTAT
>NC_068982.1:143895729-143905679 GCF_001194135.2 Octopus bimaculoides
TATGTATGTATGAGAGAGAGAGAGAGTTTTATTCAAAGATCTTAAATGTCAGTCGATCTTATTTCTTTTGATCCCTCCCCATTGTTTAAACAATCTTCTTAATTAAATGATATTTAAAAAGTGATGTAGTAACCTTGTTGTTTATATTTTAATACTTTCAGGTAATTTGCTCAATAAAACTTAAAGAATGAAGCCAAAATCTTATCGCTTGAGTTGCCGTTCCATAAAAGACGTATTTCTTTATATTATATTACTAATCATGGTATCAACATGTATCACGATCTACGAAACAATCAGATATACCCCTTGGGTAGAAAACAAAATATTGAAAATACAATGGAAGCTTCCTCTTCGAGAGTTACACAACAAAGAACTCAAAAATAATTCTTACAAGGATTACCTACGAAAAATTCCAGAAAAGAAATCTCATATTCGTACTTACAAAGGTCTTTCACATTCCAAAAAACCGTCGCAGATTTTGACAACACTTTTAAAAGTAAGTATGACCATCTGCTTTCGTTTCTTTTAATTAGATCAATGAGATATTTGGGGGAATAGTTGTTACCTTTTTATCGTTTAATTACATTGCTCTGTCGTGAAGCAAACTTTTGTCTTTAGAAGAGATGTGAGTTTTAAGTTATATATGTTCTCTTCCTGAACGGGTACTCAGCGAGTATTTTGACTGATCGTAGTCTCAGCGACATGGTAGTAATGGTAAGACAAGTTAAAAAATAAGGTTGTGTTGTTCAGTTTGACATCCTTTATGCAACACCTAAATTTTAAGATCTTACAGATGTTTAGTTTCTCAGATAAGATAATCGTTTGGCCGTATAAATTAAAGAGCTAAGTTCTTTCTTCAAGAATTTCAGTCCAGTTTTATTCAGGCCCTGTCCATATCAAGTTGCTTTAATGATATTGTATCATCGCTATTTTGGTAAAGTGAATGACTTCTTTTTTTATCCTTCTAAATTCTCTTATAAAATGTGATGGTTTCTAACAAAGACACAAACCTTCAACCTTGCATATTTTTCATATTTCACTTAGAGATTTTCAGAATACAAATTATATGGTTAATTTCTCTACCAGAAATACAAATATTTTCTAGGTTATTTCTTAAGTACTTGGTAATGCAACAAATAGCATCAGTAATTCTCGATGCAAATTGTGAATTTATAATCTGAATAGATAAGATGATTTCTAAAAAGTTATGCATAAATGCTCTTTCTCACAAATTGTGGATGAAATCTATTCGACAGATAACCATTGCATACGACCTGATTTTGTATTCTGTCCTCAACAATTCTTTCACACTTAGTAAGTCACTTGCGCATTATGTAATATTTATATATTGCTGGTGTGGATATATACACACAAGTGAAAGCGCATGGCTCAGTGGTTAGAGCGTCGAGTTTACGATCGTGAGATTGTGAGTTCGAATCCCGGACCGGGCTGCGTGTTGTGTTCTTGCGTAAGACACTTCATTTCACGTTGTTCTGGTTCACTCAGCTGTAGAAATGAGTTGCGACGTCACAGGTGCCAAGCTATATCAGCCTTTGCCTTTCCCTTGGATAACACTAGTGGCGTGGAGAGGGAAGGCCGTATGCATGGGCAACTGCTGGCCTTCCATAAACAACTTTGCCCGGATTTGTGTTTGGGAGGGTAACTTTCTCGGTACAATCCCATGGTCAGTCATGACCGAAGGGGGGTTCAGATATACACGCACATACACACACACACCACAAGCTTCATTGGGTTAGGGTTTATCTTGGTTTCTAAGGCGTTTAAGCGATTGGAAGTGAGTGCATGTGTGCGTGCGTAATACTTTAAAACTATATATATAAAAATGAAATTTTCCTATCCATAGTATCTTAAAGACAGTGTCTGTAGCATAAATGACAGAGTTACATTAAATGTTTCACGGTATCTAGTTTGATATCTAGATGCTCAGTATCTCTTTTACGTCGACATTCATTACTTGTCTTTTTCATATGGTTAAGATAAGTATCTGTATTTTGTTTTAACGCTCTATTTTGTCCCTTCGCTACAGCAAAATAAAATGCCATTTGGAGTTAGGAATATATACGACATTCTCTATTCGAATATCACAATTTAAGCTTAATGACATTGCACGCATGTTATGGAGAAATAGTGATTTCATAAAAGTGCAAAAGCCCAAGGCCAAATCTCTGTAAGTGTAGGACGGGAGTTGTCAGCTGAATCGACTGAAGTATTTGGTTTGTACTTGCTTTTTCGACCCTGGACAGTATAGAAAGCAAATCAGTCTAATGATATTTAAACTTGGAATCGAGAAGACAAGTTAAATGTTATAATGCATCTATGTCCGAAGTGCTATCTCAGCCATATATTTAAGCTTAAAACGTGTTTTTTCTTTTCTTTTTTTTTTTTGTTTAGTTACTTGTTCTTTATTTAACATAAAGTGTAGAACGATAGCTGTATAAAACTAACTTCCAAATAAATTAATATATCTTTCGATTACTTCGTCAGTTTCTCCTTTGGGCGTCTTCTGACATCATTTCTTGAGTAATCATTATGAAACTACGCAGATTTAACCATTGTTTACTTAACTTATTTTTGGCAGCAGCGGTGAGAGCAGTTATTGAAGTAAATTATTTACAAACGACAGACTTCTGTTTAGCGACACATTAAAAACTTGGGAAGGGGGAAAAAAAGACAATTCAAAACAGGCTCAAAATAGAAAAGTAATTAAATGGCGCAGAAAATAATTGTTTTCTTTCACTGTCCGCTCTTTCTGTTTTCCCTCTCTTTCCCTCCATCTTCCGTTTGTTAATTAGTTTTCTCCCTAGCTATAGTGTAGTTTTATTGTATTACATCTCACTGTCTACAAAAAAATGTCCATTCTATTCTCTCGAGGATCGTTCGTTGAACTACTACAATTGACAAAGTCTTGGTTTGTGAGAACACTGATTAACCAGTATGGCTGCCACCTTCAGCGCTTTTGTCTGCGTTGAGAAACTTGAAAGGTGTTGAAACATTTCCAACAGATTTACTGGTTAAGTTTCTTTCTGCTCTGCTTCATAAAATTTTCATTTTGCTTCTCACTACTTTTTAATCATGATTTCTCAAACATAAAACCACAAATTTATAAGGCGGAGGCGAATGTATTGCGTGACATTTATGTCTTCATCAACACCCTTGAGAAAGACAGCGGAAGAAAAAGGAATGTAGCAAGAAACTAAAGTAGGCCACGACATTAGATTGCCTCTTACCTCCAGAACAGCCTCTACGTCGTCGCTTGATCTGCTAGAAATGGCAAACAAATTTCCCTGCAGTTATACCCTACAAGTCTTAGAAATATCTGAAACCTCTCTAGACATTGTAATATGTGAAACCTGAAAGGGGTTGTCATGGCTGGAATTTCGAACCGACCTGGGGCTAAAAAACTTCTTTGTAATAACGACTTCTCTTCCATTTGCACAAGGCCATACATTTATAGGAGAATAAATTATAGTTTGTTGAATCGACCCTCACTCTATTACACTCATGGTGCGTTACATATTTCAGAAATTGAACTTCGACTAAGCTGGGACGTTACATTTTGGCCCCAGTACATATTTCGGTCAGGTGTATAATTTACTGTTCTCTAGTTTTTCGAACCGCTAAGTTGCGGATACTGCATAAACAACATTGGTTTATATTGTTGTAAACATGCCCCCTGCACACACACACACACACATACACATAGACGACTGATTTCTACACGGTTTCTGTTGTGGCGGACACACCCGAGTGAGAAGTATAAATATAAAGAAATTAAAAAGTGTGGCTCATTAGCAATTAGAACCTAAAGGCAAAATTAAAAGAGGTCACTAAAACTAGAGGTTTTGATAGAGATAGGAGTTAAACTAACTCGAAGCCACAAACGCACTGTTTTAAGTGACTGACAATGAGAGGTTAGTCCCCAGTGTACTGGATCACGATTTCGGATTTTGATATAGACCATCTTAATCCTCAGTGCTTTTGTGCCCTTACGTTCTAATTGCTAAAGCCACCCTTTTTGTTGCCTACACTTTTACCGTTTGGGAAATTAGTACATGTTTTCAACGGTTTTTCTTACAAGACTGACTGAAGTAGTCGAGTTTAACCCTTGGCGTTAAGAGCCGCTGATGAGGATTAAGAAGGTCTACATCAAAATCCGAAATCGCGATCCGGCTATGTACGCTGGGGACTTACTTCCCTTCGTCAGTCACTTATAACAGTGCTTTTGTGGCTTTGAGTTAGTTTAGCTCTTATATCAAGCAAAAGCAGTGCCAGTCAGTATCCTCTGTCATTTTAGTGATCTCTACTAATTTACGCACACACACACACACACACACACACACATATATATATATATATATATATATATATATATTGGGTCATCCCATAAATAATGCGGGTTTTTATAATTCTTTTAGTCTTCAAAATTTAGATAAACTAAGTTCTTTTTTAATCTAAAATATATTCTCCTTCATTTTCTACAATGTTCTTCCATCTATCTAACTTGCAAGGCCCCTCCTCTAAAATTCACTTGTCGTGTCAAAAAATACTCCTCCAGTACTCTTTTGAACTCGTCTACAGAATTCATATTTTTTCTGTGCAAACGATTTTGAAGACTGCAGAATAAATGATATGCTGGTTGAGGCATCGTTTCCCATTCAAATTACTCCAACCTTTGGAATGTTATCCTCACTGTATGTGGCCGAACATTATCCTTATGGAAGAACACCTTTCGTCTTGAAAGCAAGGAGGATTGTTTTTCTTCTAGCGCCGACTTAAGCCGCTCAAGATGCTCGCAGTAGATCTCCTTTGTTATTGTTTGGGTTGGGTTTAAAGGTTTAAAGTGGACTAAACCTTTCATATCCCACAAAACATATAACAACACCTTACGTGGGTGAAGACCTTCTTTAGCCTAGGGTGCTGGTGTTTCTCCTTTCCCTACCCAATGTCTTCGGCATTTGACATTTTTATACAGAGCCCATTTCTTGTTACCAGTTACTGTTCAGTTCAAAAAAGGTTCGTTCGTGAGACGTGACAGCAAAGAAGCGCACACATTCACTCTCTGCGCGTGATTAGACTTGGAAAGTTTGTGAGGAACCCATTGACCCAATTTGATGAACGGTTGAACGATCGAATCCAAGCTTCTCTGCTAATATCTCAACAGTTACGATGGGATTTTGTTCAGGACGTCCTCGTCGAGCTCTACAGATCTTCCAGGACGAAGCTCATCTTCTAGGCTATAGTTTCCGGCTCAGAATTTCTGGAACCACCGTTGACACTGGCTTGCGCTTATTGTCCAATCCCCATATACTGCATTGATATTCCTTGCACTTTCCGTTGCATTGTTGCCTTTATTGAACTCATAAAGCAAAATATGCCGAATATGCTCCTTTCTCGCTTCTATTATAGCTTTAAAAAAACAACTGCTAAAATCGAAAGCATAATTCCAAGGTAAAATTACTACCTGCTTTTTTAACAAGTCGATGTAGGTAGTTTGTCTCGTCCCCCTCCGACTTTTAGTTCTTGCAGTTGGAAAAACCGCATTATTTATGGATGACCCAGTATATATAGAACGACGAGCTATAACTGTGACCTTTGCATACTAAGTCAAACAAGTGAGACTGAAGCGGCTGATGTTGAGTCTTAATATCCGCAGGTCGACAAATTCATGAAACGTGAGTGAAAAATGAATTCTAGAGGACTGTATGTATTATTTCTTGGGACGTAGAGTCGTTTTTCTACTGTCGTGATCGGACTCACTTCCTATTGCATTGCACGCGTTTTGTCTTTAATTAACTTTACGAAGTAGTCTCCCTTTTGACCAGAACTGACTATTACTCTAATAAATTTCTACTCATTACAGATGTAAGATCAATGAAAATTTCTTGCTCCTCACAAGAAGTATGTTAGAACCAACCTTGTCATTTGCTTTTCATGCTGAATGTGTTCCTAGTTATTTCCCGTAGTTCTCCTCGTAAGAGAAATGAAATGGTTTCAATAAGAAATCGATTAGCCAGTAGCTTATCTCTCATCCCAAGTCACTACCTACCTTCCTATGATTTAATAACATACAAAGGGTGTATCGCACACTACGCTGGTTAGTTTTACATTACACTTTACCTTAACCCATTACCTACCAGTGATCTCATATGAGATCACTTAAAAATTACAAATTTCGTAATTATCTGTCAATATTTACACGTATCTAACCTTTTTGCTATATCTACTAGGTATATTTCTCTGATATTCAAATGAGGTTTGCTAATTTTTCATCCAATATCTCGCTTATTTCTATTTAAAATGTTATTTTGAAATGTTATTTTGATCATTCCAGCGTGTTTCTAAGGCTGTTTCATGCTAGAAATCAAAGTTTCATAAAAAAATTCCAGTTAATAGAATTATGGTAGGTAATGGGTTAAGCATTTAAGGTTATTAAAAGCATCGTTATCACTCAATGTCCTCAAAAAGTTAAGACTGGGAGGAAAAGGTAAAGCTAATAATAGAATTATGCACCTATTTGCTTATGTCTCTGATACAAACCAGGACATTGATAGTTAAGAGATTTGCCTTGGTAGAAAACTATATTTGTAACGAGCCAACAAAGGAGCCTCTATGTGATCACTCGATCCACTTAAAATAGCAATCAAATTTCCTTCTAATTACCTGCAACCGTATTAATTGAAAAAAAAGGAAGGAGTTGGTGGATAAACATTCTCGTCTGAAAGACATTTAACCATAGTGTTTTATAAGGACTGACTTGAAACTAAACAACAGTAATGATTGTAATAACATACGATTTCAAAGTCCATAAACAGAAAAGATATTGCACATTTCCCATTTCACCAACATAAGTATTCATAAATTCGAATCAGTGTAACAATTTTTTAGTTTTTTTAACAAATGTGCACGGTTAATCTAAGAGTTATTGATTTTTATTTTTATTCCTCCCTTAGGTATAATGATAACTTTTTTATGAGAAAAGTGTGACCAACTGTGTTTATATTTTTACGTTACAGTAACTTTTTCTATCGACTCTTGAGAGTTTACAGGCAGTCTATCCTTAAAGTTGTTTTAACATCTTTTGTTTAACGTTGTTTCGTTACAACGTTATGAGAAATAAAAATAAAACCAAATACTGTACAATAAAAATTCATAAAGTGCACGTCTTTCATACTGAAATCTTGTTGTTTGATTTTATTTTTCCTTTATTTATTTATCTATTTATTTATTGTAACCAGATACGGTTTGCATTTCACTGAAATATAAACAAAACCTTGATAAATATACTAATTATTCAAGTTCTTTATTCGCGACCGTCACCAAAGATAAAATCTTTATGTCTACTTCATGGAGATGCAACTCCTTTAAGATACGACCATACTTAAAATACAAAATAAACAATGAAAAGTGGAGAATGAAATCGCATTTAAAAAATACAAATTACGGCACTTCTAAAGCAGGATTTGTTTCATCTATAATAATCTACTTAAAATTTTCATAAGTAACTTTTTCTTCGTCGTACTGAGTACAAAATGTTGCCTCTTCGGTTTCCCACGAACAAGTTGTTTTTCTATTGGCCTTTTAGACATGGCTTTTAATGAAAATTATAGTAAATTGGCACAAATAGATAAATAGTTTAGAAAGGGGAAGTTTACAAATTAAAACCACGCGGTCGAGTGGCAAACGACTACGAAGCCTTCCATTTTTTAAATTAGCTAGTTTTTTTTATTGTTTGGTTTGCAATATTTATTTTTTGATTTATCTCTGTTGCAATGACAGTCAAATGCGCGTTCTGCCCCATTGCTATCTGCCTGCTAATAAAAACAAAAAGAAAACCACCAGAAACGTGTACAAAAACTAAATTAGAAGTGTTACGGAGATTCAACTATGGACAATGAACTGTTGATACTGGAAGAGCTTTTGGTCAGTGACCAAGAGCTAAATAAATAATTCATTAGAATACCAAAAAATTAAACCTTGTGCTCAAAATCTTTAGCTGCAGCAAAGTTTAGCAGGAACAGAAGCAACATAGAAGAAAATGCAAAATTTTAAAACACATAAACAGAGGGCATGCATCGGATTAACTCTCCATATTCGTTTTTTGTCATAGAACCTTAAAATTTATTCGATGACCTAAAAAAATTGTTTCTAGGCGAAAAGTGAGAAATCTCATCTCTCTCATATCGGTTGTCCCATAGGACGCCCCAAAAATGAAAAAATTCGTGGCTAGTTTGAGAGTTTCAGGTATCATTCAAAATTGCATAACATACTAACAGATAAACCTGCAAAAGGCGACGAAGAATCTAAAGCTGCTTTTTCAGCTTTATTGAAAAACGTTATTGATGCTTGAGGATACACGCTGCAGTCAATTTTTGATATATGAGACAAGCTTGTTTTAAAAATAAATGTCAGAACGAAGGTACGTTCCTAAACAAGAAAATCTGCCTCACGATTCGAGGTTGCCAATGATCGTATGACACTATGAACTTTTATAGTTAAAGGTTTGTCTGAGGCTTATTGGTTTTTAGAGAAATCTGCCATTTTCACTGAAAAAAGATGCTCAAAAACGGAGGAGTTAAGAAGCAAACAGATTAATGAGTGGATACGAATGCCAAAGGGTTGTACAAATAAGAAACAAAAATGCACAGCATATCTTGACCATACTTCTTTTTTAAGTAAATAAAAATTGTATTTTCTTTATTAACCTTTCTTAAATGTGTGTAGCGCATATGTTCAATATTACAAGTGTTTTAAATATTTATTTAGGAGCTTGGTGTTTGTGTGACTAGGAACACAACTCTTGCTTATGCCATTGAACCTACTGAGCAACGAGATTGAGAAGTTCTGACGTTCGCATATTTTCAGACATAAGTAAAACTGTTACAAGTTTGTTTTGGTTTTGGTATGTTTATAAAAAAGGCTCATTGCCGTTGTTATCGATTAGTTTTCAATTCAAAGGCGTTCTAGCTGTTACCATTCCATCTTGCTTGTAGACATAGTGTATCTTGGAGTGCTCGAAGGGGAACTTTCTTGGTGCAATCCCATGGTCATTTAGGCGGCTATTTTTAGCATATTAACGACTATTTAGAGATCTCCTCTCTTCCTCATTAGCTCGAGCCACGCAGGTGTTGTTATAGTTCTCTGAGTAAGTACTGCAATCCAACAATGTGTTGTTTATGTGAAAGCTGTGTCAACTAGAGTAAAGCCTTTAGATCGTGAAAGCTTTTCCAGGCGGAGTAAATGAACTTGGTACAACAAAACAACAATGAATCACATATTACATTGGCAATACTGCCACCATTTCTCAGTTTTGAAGGCTTATGTCAAGGAGACGTTATCAGTCCAAGAGACGTGATCACTTCCAGAGGCCTTTCGCAGCATCTACATAGAATTACGCAATATGAAATAAGTATCTTGATCACGAGCACAATCCAGTGCCATTGACGGGGCGTGAACCGCCGATCCGTCGGCTGGTTTTCCGGTGCATTTTCGTACTCACTATTCGGTTACTATAATTGATCTTACAGTGAACTGATATTTAATCCCAAGTCAGCTCTGAACGAGTAAACCTGGGTATTCCAGGGATTATGGTGTTTGACTCACGATCGTAAGGGCGTGGGTTTCATTCCTGGACCGGATGTCGCGTTGTGTCCTTCAACAAGGCAGATTTCATATTGTTTATCAACCACTCAACTGAAAATGAGTACCAGCATTAACTGTGGACGGGGGTAGCCTTGTACCAGACTGAAGCCCCATCCAGGGTAAAGGGGAAGGAGTCCTGTATTCTCGTTTATATGCTCCGGAAACTCGGATGTGACATAATGAGCCAGTCGGCTCAAGACACTTTTAATAATGGTGTCCCAGCATAACCATCGCTAACACACTGGAACAGCGGAAAGAGTGAAAGTTTACCTTGGTCTATATTGTTCAAT
>NC_068982.1:143906156-143908896 GCF_001194135.2 Octopus bimaculoides
TATATATATATATATATTCGAGAGACAGAGACGTGTGTGCGTATCTCTTTATAAATATAGTCTATATGAGAGTGGATGTGTATGTGTGTGCTTACATCGATCCGTGTACGTCCGAATGTATTTGTATGTATGTGTGTGTGTGTATTTGCATGCATGCGTATATTTATGTGTGCTTAAAATGACCTGGCCATTTTTATCAAATATCAAATTGGTGAAAATTCAGATTCGCCTATTGTTATCTAGTTTGACTCGAACTGAATGTTCGATTTTAAATGCATAACAAAAATAAAAGAAGAAAGAATTAACTTTAGTTTGATAGATGATAACACGGAACTTAAGAAACTCCCGCTTATCAGCTTCAAGGAGTTTACAGATATCCGCTCGATGCCACACGGCATACAACCAATGGGTTACTTGTCTAAGAAGAGAAACAAAAATAAATTTAATATGTTCATATATTGATCTCAAGTCTTGTGTACAAGATGTCAGTTAGATATGAATATATCTTGTTACTAATGCAGCATGTATTTAGATGCATAAACCCCAGGCAGTGATGGTCAGAGTTCAGCCAAGTGTTGATATTGTCATTTGTTATTGGCAAGTTTTCATATCAGATAGCAAATTATGTGTCGGATTTCGATATATGGGTTGTATGAGCTTCATTGTGACCTATCTTATATACAATATAATCTTCATTCAAATTTCAATGAATAAAGAGTATGCAATGCAGAAGAAATGATGAAATTATGCTAATATGAAATCCACCTTAAAAGTGTGTCATATATTGTGAATTAGCAGAATCATTAGAATCAAAAAATGCTTTGCGGTAGTTCTTTCAGCCTACCCCGTTCTGAGTTCAAATCCCGCCGATATCAGCTTTGCCTCTCATCCCTTTGGGGTCAATAACACAAAATGACAGTCAAACACTAGGGGCGACAGTATCGACTAATCCCAAACCTTCAAAATTCACTTGCCTCGGACCTAAATTAGAAACCATACATGACTCCCCGGAAATGCAGTGTAAAATACTGGATACAAGGTGTTGCTTAATCAGCTAGTAGAGGATTAAATATTTATTTGTTAGCAGTTTTTCAGCGATAGTTTTAAAGACAACACGAGAAAGATCTGGCTACTATATCTAGCAGGATAAACAACCACACTGGCTCATTTATTAATGCTTTTGTTAGAGAAAAAGAAAGTGATAATCAAGGTTCATGAGCTGAGGCCGGTCATTATATCGAACTCTGCCGGACACTCATGACCTGGATGGACGAAGCACTGTGTTTGTTTATTGTGCGCCTGATTACTAGGTGGGGAAAACAAGCATTAACGTAGCCCCTGGCAACTCTTTTAGGGAGGCAACTCTTTTAGGGAGGTAACACTTTTGGGTCTGGTTAGGGGGTGGGAGGGGCAAGCTCAAGAGCTATCCCAGGCGGCACACACTCTAGCAGCATACGAAGTGGTATCAAAAGGTTCCCGAGCAAATTTTGGAGCGAACCAACTGATGGCAGCACACGGTTGCGTGCGCAGTGAGACCTAACTGTGATTTTCATGAGGCAGTGTACTGAGTTCAATATTACAAACCCCTTTAAAGGACATTCTCCAGAAATGTTGACTAACAATTTTTAGATTCTATACCAACTGCAGCGGCCTACGCTGAGAAATTGTTTCCCTCCATTATACTCTGATAGACTCATAGTTACCTAACTATACCTTTCTTTCACTAATGTACCAGGGCTCTCTGTATTTCTGCTATCCATCTGCCGAGTGATAATTGAATTATGGTAGAGAGGTAAATCAAATTGCATTTGATGGCCACCAGTGTGTAAGAGTACGGAACAAGAATATATTTTATATGGGGCGGTGTGGGTTGAATGATATCAATATTTGAAACTCTATTTACGATATCAAATATAGGTTTTTGTTACACAAAAGTATGATTAACAAAACAAGGTAAAATATTAAAGTTTTGGATATTATTTTTTTTTAATTCTCCACTTTAAATCATGTTTTTGTTTTTCTTTTAAATTTTCCTATGAGAATATGCTTTTTTTAATTATGAACTCCAGCGTGCCACGAAAATGAAAAGATCAAAGAACTCTCGCTTTAACTTCTTCATCATTAAACTGTTTTCTCTCTAAATAACGTTGCAATGATTTGAGAAGTTGATAGTCAGATGGAGCACGGTCAAGAGAATAAGAAGGATGATGCAAGACTTTCATATTTAGTATCATAATCGCTACCTGAGTAATTGGGTAACGTGTCGCCTTGCATTATCGCGTTAGAGAGACATCCCTTTACGATTGCCCGATAATGGGAGCTTTCTGTTTTGTTTTTTTTTCAAATTGTTGTGCAATGCTTCCAAATGGTGACAATACTACTCTGCATTAACTGTTTCGGTTTCGTCTAATACTTCAGGATATATGACACCCTTCATATCCCACCAAACTTAGAGTAAAACTTTTTTTCGAGTGCAGTCCTTGTGGAGTGGACTCTCCTATTTCATTAGTTGTCAACCGTTATCGTTTTCGTTGGTTATGATTAAATAAAACCCACTTTTCATCACTTGTGATAATTCTACCCTGGGAAGCTTCTGAAGCAAGTCTACTCTTCAATGACAAGCAGAGGCAACTCTTTCATTAAGCTGAGAACTTATTCCATAATGAGGGACCAACCTATCAAATTTAGACACTTTTCATACAGGTGTTTTATGATCGAATGTGTGTGTGTGTGTGTGTGT
>NC_068982.1:143909171-143913541 GCF_001194135.2 Octopus bimaculoides
CTAATATTTCTTACTGTTTCCATTGGTGAAAAGCCTTTTTTGAATTCACACACGGTAAAATAGATTCGAATTTAAACACTATGATGTAAAGAAAGAAACGAAAATATTAGAACGCAAAAATTAATGCTATTTCATTGTAAGTATTATAAAAGTCAATTGTCAAAAATGCGAGAGGACTTTCTTTTCAACCCAATATGTGTGTGTGTGTGTGTATATATATATATATATATATATATATATATATATACATACATTTATTTTCATCAGTTACAGGAAACTATATTTGGCGAGCGCCGTTCATCAAATACAGCTGTGTTATGGTTAGATAATAAAGACTCAATAGAAGAAGCCGATTTGTACAGTTCGAACCTGAAGAGTCTAGGGCTACATGTGAAAATGAAACAGAATTATTTAAATGACAAAGGTAAGTGCATGTGAATGTCAATACGTATATGTGGATGTAAGTATGAATATATATGTGTATAAATATGTTTATTTGTGTGTGCGTACATGCGAGTCGTGTGTATATGTATATATAATCGAGTGTATATATGCATGTATATGTAATTGTATGTGTATATATTTATGTCTATATATTATATGTATATATATTTGTATGCAGATGGGTGTGTATACAGTTGTCTAAGAATCGTTAGTCGGGGAAAAATCAGACAAATCCAGCGATAGATCTTCATCATCTTATAGCAATGATGTTTCAAAGGTTTTAGAAATAAAAACAATACAGGAATAAAAAGTAATTAATTTTGCGCCGTGGGGAACAAATAGAGGTGGGCTCAATGTTTATTACTGTGTTCTTTTTCATGAAAAAGCAGAAAAAATGGGAAAACATGTCTGCTGGAATAGTAGTTTACGGTGAAAAAATAAAACGAAAACATGGCGAATGAACGAAGCGTTTTATTTCTATTGTTATTTTTTGTCAATGAAGGTAATGTGAAACCGTTTATGTATGCGCGCGCGTGTGTGCTGGAAGTATATATGGTGGGTTTTGTGTTTGTGTTCGTGTGTTTTAGTTTTGTCCCGTCAAAGAAAAGAACAGTGTGCAGGAACGTGTATGTTCGAATGTAGGGTAGAATGTGTGAATCATGTTGTATGAGCGTGTATATGTATAGCTATGTAGACTGGGGCAAAATTGTATGTGTGTGTGCGTGCGCATGTGCTAAATGGAAAGTATGTAATCGTACGTTTATGAAAATAGGGATGGGTATATAGTACTTCGAAGGGGTTTTTTTACAGTATGGGGGTAATGTTAGGAACGAGCATGTGTTACTTCAAGAAAAGAAGATTACTATTAATTACGATTTGCAGAGTTGTGCATTGAAGGACGCTGTTGTTCACTGTGCAAACGTGAGGTGGTTGTCCCAACGTGTAAAATGGCATTTCACAGAGATACAGGTGGCTATAGATAGAATAACTGAAGAGGTGAATTCCAGGTCGAAGTAATTTGTTAATAAGTCGGACGTCTAAAAGATGCTCTCTAAAACCGTCGGTCTATCTCGAGCCAGTTCTCTAATGTTCAATAAGCCACAAAGTAAATAACGATTTTGCAGTCTGGTAGCAGCAATGATCGCAATAGACTTTGAAATCAGAACTGCCGGTTAACGAAAAACCTATGCAATTCTCCTACTGCTTACTACGCAAAGTGTTCGTTCCCTTTCAAGATTTTCTTTTCTTTATTCAATTAAATGAATTGGGGATATATAGAAATAAGCATTTGTCATATATTCGAAATTTTGTCCTTTAAATCAGTAGAATGGTAAACTCAGAACTCAATCATCTAAGGCTTTGTTTTGCGTTCTTACAAGACTATTTCATATAAGACGTCGAAAGCACCCATGTGTGTACATTCACGTGTATGTATGTATGTATGTATGTATGTGTGCAGATTTCTATGTTTTGTTTTATGTATATATTCTCATGCATATAGTTGCATATCTAGACATGCTCATATATATTTAGACGATAAACTTCTGTAAAGTTTTTCAGATTTTTACAGTTCTAGTGATGGATTGGATCTGTAGTCTTCGAATCAGCTTTCTCTTTTCTGATTTTGAGAAGTCTAATTTCTCGAGATTGGTTTTTGTGTAGTGTGTTACATATGCCAGGGCCTCTTCTTCGGAGGTGTTAACTTTTCTTTTCTAATCTAGGTACAAGGCCTGAAATTTGGTGGTGGGGGGGGGGACCAGTTGATTAGATCGACCTCAGTACGCAACTGGTACTTAATTTATCGACCCCGAATGAATGAAAGGCAAAGTTGACCTCACGGATATTGAACTCAGAACGTAAAGACAGACGAAATATTACTCAGTATTTCGTCTGGCGTGCTAACTTTTCTGCCAGCTCGCCGACTTCTGATGGACATGAAATGATAAGTGAATTTTTTAGTGTGTTTTAGTGGTAGAAAAACACTCTTTAAATACAACATCGATTAAAGACACAATTTCACACCAAGAAAGCTGTAAAACAAATTCAAAGACTATTTGTGCGTGTTTGTATGCGTGAAAAGACCTTTGACTTTAACTTTTTGCCTGTCCACATCATTTTTATAAGTCTGTTCAAAAAATCCATACTTGTTTTCAGACTTCTTGTTAGCCATTGTTTCATACATTCTGATCAATGTCATGCTTTCCTTTCATAAGTTCCAAGTTATTCTTGTGACTGAAAATAATTGGCAATGTGTATCATATATGATGCATGGACGCCGGGAAAGTGTGTCCTGTGTATCACATGTGCTGCACATGATAGGCAAAAGGTTAATATTCTATTCGTCATTGGTTACAAAAGAAAAAGAAACATTTTCTCTGAAGCTTTTTGAAGTTTTCTTAACGTAGAACCCAGCATCTCAATCTTTTTTTAATTCAATAACTACACATTTCATTGACTATAATGTCTCTTCTCGCTTATAGAGTTTTTGTATTTGTTATTAGAATCGTGTTAATTATTTTTGATAATTTAGGAATGCATTGCATTAACCCAACGGAAGATTTAAGTCAGATATCTTTTATATTTCGTTACAGTAAGCCTTTTTCCAGAGTTATCGCACCAGCAGTATTACTATCATCACCATGTGTTTGATAACTGGACGCTTTTCCTCTATTTCAAACCGGGACCCGTTTCACCTGACACTCTGGAGATTCTTCGGAATAAAGGATTACGAGATTTTCAAAAGGTATTGAGAACTATTTTATATTTTTTCATATGATTTTTTTTAATGTTCTTTTTCTTGGCATGTTTTATGTTTGAAAAAACATGACAAAAGTAATTATTGAAATTTCTATTAGCTGGAGATGCTTGGCAGGAGATACTTGATTTATTTTCCACCTTTGTCAAAATAAACTATGATTGGCCTAACGGTTACGAAATTGGGCTCATGATCGTCATGTTTTGGGTTCCATTCCCGGAACAGGCAGCATGTTGTGTCCTTGAGCAGAGCACTTCATTTCACGTTGATGCTACTCAGTTGAGAAATGAGTACTACCTTAATGTTAGTACAATTATCTGTCCTCTGTAGCCATCACATTCCACCAAGTCGTGAGTACAAGGGTCGAGAAGTGAACTACGCTTGTGACTGCATAGACACATAAAACAATTAATTAGCGAACGTATTGCAACATGAGACAAGCTCATACTCATTTGCAAATGACGGCTGTAATATCGATCCACCTTTAGCAGGACAGCTTTGTATAAATATTATGGAGGATGGGTTGAGCTCTTAATGATCTTACTGATTTCAAGACGCTGTGGTTGTGTTGGTGGAGAATGTACTCGTTTAGTTTTCTCATTGCTTTCTTTTGGCTTATAACAGTTAACGAAATGGTCTGTAATTATACAGAGTTTTCACAGCCTATACTAATGAGATGCATTTAATTTCTATTATTATATCAGGTATGGGCAACCTTTCACGAGAGGCGGATCGCATGAGACATAGCTCATCATGAGGGCGGGCCGCATTACTAAAAATTCAAGTTAATTTTTCGTTGGCGTGCTATTCAGAAAGTCCCGCGGGCCGCAGTTCGCCCATGCTGAATTTGATGGACGGACAGGAATTATTCATTTTCCTTGGCTTCAGATTAATATATATATATATACATATATATATATATATATGGTGGTTGTCTACTCCTTAAACAGAGTTTGACCACCTCCTGCACCTACACCTTAGCCCTTTCATGGCGTCTGATGTGGCTTTTTAAACCAGACAGTGTTTTGAAAAAACACCCACACAGATTGCACCTCTGATTTGCACTACCAATACCTGCAAGTAAGTTCTGCTCATTGTGGATCCTAACATGTCTTTTAAGACCCCCATTGGATTTGCAAACCCTCTGGCACACACCACATTCAAACGTATG
>NC_068982.1:143913761-143916379 GCF_001194135.2 Octopus bimaculoides
TATATATATATATATATATATATATATGGCTGTGTGGCTAAGAAGTTCGCTTAGCAAACACAATGTTTCGATATCAGTCCCGCTGCACGATACTTACAGCAAGTATCTTCTGCTTTAGTCCTTGAGCGAACAGTGCCTTGTGGACGAATTTGGTAGAGAGAAATCGTGTGGAAGCGCGTCGTATGTGTGTGCATGTGTGTATCGTGTGTGTTTGTTCTCAAATTGCTTGACAACCGGTATTGTTTATGTCCTCGTAATTTAGCAGTTCGGCAAAAGAGAATGATACGCTAAGTACTAAATTTAAAAAGAATAAGTTGAGATTGATTTGTTCGATTAAACTTTTCGAGGCGGTGCTGCTGCATGGCGGCAGTCTAGTGACTGAAACAAGTAACAGAATAAAAGAACATACACACAAACAAACAAACAAACAAACAAACAACGCAGAGATGGCGACACAGAATGAAGCGTTTGGCATGTTACTAACTTGCACGATTTTCCTTGAAATTTTAAAAATAAACTACTTCTCAATATTTTACTTGAAACAATAATTTTCACCTCGGTTCATTTCGTTCATTCTGGCCTTAACTGCAAAAATGTTTAAATCTCTCAATCAACAACGAACAGCAAGCATGCAAGCTTCTGAACAAACTTCAGATGATCAATATACAAACTTATACAATCAAAATTTGTGAAGTTCGTGACTGCGTTGCATTAGACATATAAGTGCCTTGCTTTCTATTCAACTAGGCTTTCAACGACAAGTACTATATTGCCATTCAACTAACTATGCTTTCAACGACAAGTACTATATTGCCTTGATTTCACTTCAAATCATAAAACAAAACTAGATTGGAAAACATTAGTTGACAATGCAACTATATTTTCGAATCTTTATTACGCGCATACACACAGAAAACTAGATCAGTTATGGAAGTGATAGGAGTATGAAAATACATTGCATCGATATCACGTGCTAGTATCAAACTGAGACCAATTTCTGATCTCTGAAAGAAACCTGGCATTATTTGTAAAAATGTTTAAATCTGGAGCTAAGGATATCATTAATCTCAATAAATACTAACCTATCATTTCAGAGTTACAGTATTTTTATATTTTCTGCTTATATTAAAACAATAATAACAAACTCCACTTATGAAACTAAGGATGTTATATAACTTCAAACAAAATATAAAGAGTTAATAGAGACGTGGAAAAAAATTGAATGATAAAGTTTGAGCATTATCTTGAATAAATAAAACTTGTATATTTTATACAGGAAGTTTTTTTTTAACTTGAAAGTTTATCAATACACAAGGGCCGCACGCAATCAGACACGCACATGCAGAAAGAGAGAGGCGTGTCAGGGACGGAGAAGCTTTCTCACTCATGAAAACACCTTCAAAACAGAAAAATAAAACAAAGCAATGGTGAAAAATGAAAAAATCGTGGAAAGGGAAAAAGAATTTTCGGTAGAGATCATTGCATTACAGGAAATAACATTTGCAAACATACCTCGCCAAAAGAAACTGTTTCGAATGTGACTCAGATTCCTTGTTGTTTACATAACTTTATTTGCGTTAGTAATAATAAGATTATTTTGGTCAAGTTAGGAAATAGATGAACAAGAAATCTGTGAAGTTTCTAATACAAAACATTTATCGTTAACAAAATGTTGCCATCATGATAAACAACAGAAAAGGTAATATACATCAAGTGAATCAGCTCAGTAGCTCGCATGAAATGTGTGTACATAATGATAGTAATCATGTTGTGTAGATTTTAGCAGTTAGCTGGCTTATTCTGTGTCATAACCACTGTCGTCGTGGTCCGTAGCCGATGTCGAGCGCCATAAATTCTTGTAGTGGATAGTCTTAGCTGTTTTAACAGAAATACAAACTATATATAGCAGTTGTCCATCAAAGAAAAAAGACGTCAAAAACAAAATTGTTAATGCCAATCTTATATGTTGTTTGTCCAAAATGTGCTTGTTTTACAATATTGAGATTTAACGAGTTAAAAATCTGCTGGGTCAATTGATTTGAGTAGTCAGTTCTTTGCTGATATCACCAACCTTTGGTAGCAGCCTGTCTCTACTATTGTGATTTTAACGTGATTTCAGTTCGATTCCTAAGCAGTGAGTTGGTGTTTGGAACTCAGCCAAATATCCCTACTTGACATTTGTACCCTTATAACTAAGACTTTTATTGTATGTATGAAGGAGCTCTGGTGATAATAATAAGAAAATTATTTTTTTATTTATAAAATTGTTTGACAATTTTTTATCTTATCTCTATATTAAAAGTTACCATTTCTTGCAACATTTGATATATTACTTATGCTCTTTTCGGCTTTATTCTCCGCTTCTCTCCTTTTATCTATTTATTTATCTATCTATCTATCTATCTATCTATTTATCTTATTGTTTTGACGTTTACTTTTCCATTATTGATTGAGTTAGACAAAAGAACGTTGGAGAAAAGTTTTCTACAGGCAATAATTACCACGTTTATTGAAAAAACAAACAGCCCAGGTATGCTTTTGAGGTGAACTGTAAACAAGTAACAGCGCCACGAAGCCATTGTTTAAAACTTGGAGAATATACAAAGCCACTCACACAC
>NC_068982.1:143916687-143917326 GCF_001194135.2 Octopus bimaculoides
TATATAAAATATCTTGAACCCAAATATTTTTAATATGTACGCTTATAATGAAGAATTTTACCACTATATCAATATTATATCAGTTAAAGATTTTTTGAATGAAACTTGCATATATATATATATATATATATATATATGTATGTATATATACCATAAGCTTCACAACTGTGCAGTTAATGGGAAGAACTTCAAAGAATGTTTAACTGCGTTGAAAAGATCTTGCGATGACAAAGGCATTTCTACACCTGTATTTATTCTAGACAATGCAAAAATTCATCACTACGGTAGATTACGCTCAGCAATAAACGAGCTAAATCGAAATTTAATTTACCTACCCCCTTATTAACCTTTCTTAAATCCGATTGAAAATGCTTTTTTGTGTTTGGAAAAATTTGGTCTTTTCGTTCTAATGCATGAAATGAAAATGAATTAAAGGATTTAATATCAAACAAATTCAACACGGTGAACACTGCGATTCATTTAATGGGAAAATGTTAGGCTATATTTGTTCTTCAGAGAAGAAAGAGATCATTAATGAATAAAATCATATATATCTCTTCTTCAAAAAGCTTTACTTGGATTTTATAAAACTTCTCAAATAGAAAATTTTTCATTGTTTTGTACCGTTGTTTATATATA
>NC_068982.1:143917628-143927356 GCF_001194135.2 Octopus bimaculoides
TATATATATATATATTCTGCTTCTATTTCTTCCCCCAGGTCAATCACATTCCAAGTCTTATCAATTTATTTCTAAATAAAGGACATCTCTGCCATGACACAAAATTAATTGGAGAAGTTCAAAGTAAGTAACTGCTTCAGATTTTTTGTTTCTTTTCTTTTTTTCTTTAATAAATAGGAATCTTCAACATTAGCCTGGGGTATTAATAGAGAAACTTCATTTATTTGTTTATTTATTAGTGTTTTACAGCTTACGGGTAAGGAGTATTTGATGTAAACAAAAAATACATTTTGTTATGTGTGTGTTTGTGTATTTTATGTGGATGTATATATTACTGCTATTAATTTTATTTTATTACTATTTCTTTTGGTTCTTTACGTTCTTTAGTTCAGATTCCACCGAGATCGACTTAGCCTTTCATTCTTTTGGAATGGATGAAATAAGTACCAGTTGAGCATTGTAATTGTCGATGTAATTGACTAGCCCTTCTCCAGAAAATTTGAGGTCTTGTACCTTTAGTAGAAAGAATTATTATTGGCAATAATAATATTCAAAAGTAAATTGCATGACAACACCAGATGTTATAATTGCTAGTTTGCAATAATGTTCAAATTTAAAGAATCCTTAGAGCTCACCCAAGCATTCTTTTTATCATTTTCCTCCTATTAAAAACGTAGTATTTATTGTGCTAATAATTAAACAACAGGCTTTATAATTTAAAATAATTAGACCAGATTTCACCTTTGTTCATCTTTAAATTTCTAGCTAATACAACGAACGATTCCTTCGAATGTCTTACGATCAGAAAACATAGGAAAGTGCACATGAAACCGACAAAATATCGAGTGAGAGAAAGCCAGGGGAAAATATATTTTTCTTTGTATGTGAAATGAGCTAGTAGAGCTAGATTTAGGCATGGAAAGGTCTTATGTTAAGTGATCCTATAGAGGCCCTATCTGGCAAGAGTTAGTCAACATTAAGGTTGTATAATTACTGAACTTTACAAGAATGCCGCCAAGATGTAGTAATCTTTGAAGTGAACGTTACTTCTTTAGAACTTAAAAATTATGTTCAATTTCAAGGCATCAATACGAAAATGATACTGCAAATTCATTCCCAAAGGATCTGTTTAATTCCTAAGAGTAAAGTACCCTAATAATTACGAAAAAATTGAAATGTAATTTGTAAACCATATCATATATATATTTTTTTTTTTTTGAAACAGAAAAATATACAGTTAGTGTATAATTGAAAAAACATAGCAATTGTAACTAAACTTGCAAATTACATGTAAAAATTAGTAAAATTTTTAGTTAGGATTTAGTGACATGTTTTGAAAGAAGTCCGAATTAGTAAAACTTTTAGAATAGCAAAATTTATAAAAATCCAAAGCAAATGTTATGGAAATAAAATAAGCAACACCATGATACATAAATATAAAAACATTTAATAGAAAAGAAAAGAAATTCGCAAGGTCATTAGAAGATTGGACAGAATTCTTTGCTCTACAATCTGAATTCAAGTCCCACTGAGGTCAGCTTTGATTTTCATCCTTCCAGGGTCGATAAATTAAGTACCAGTCAAGTATTGCGATCTCTCTCTCTCTCTCTCTCTCTCTCTCTCTCTCTCTCCCTATATGCACACAAGGTAGATGAAAAGTAAATAGGCATTAAAAATTGGTTATAAAATCCATATTCCTTTTACAAATTGATTGAAACAAATGATAAATGTTCCTTATTACGTGAGAAAATGAAAGTAAATCTTCATATTTCAGCGTAAGCACTGGTGGCGTCAACCAGTTTTCTCAAACAACTAGGGATGGAATGAACAACCTTCTGCAGGACGTCGTCTGGGAACCTCCTGAATCAGTGTCTCCAAGTCTTCCAGTGTGCGAGGTTTTGTCTTGTACACCTCTTCTTTTGTGTAACCCCACACGTAAAAATCACATAGAATGAGATCTGGACTTCTTGGAGTTCTGGACTTCTGGACATCTACACTCACAGTCTTCAGGTTTTTTAGCTCCTGCACGTAATGGAGTTTCCATGAACGAAAATTCAATTCTTTATGCTACACTGTACGTATTGAGTGTCTTGTTGGTTCACTTTCACGAGCTGCTTGACGTGTTGATTTTTGCGGGCTACGATTAAACATTTCCTACACTGTTGCCACGTTCTCCGCTGATCGGGATGTGGTTTGACGGCCACTTCTTCTTGCATCGTTCACAGAGCCCGTGGTCATCAGATTTACATGACAACTTTTTATTTTCTCCGGACGTGGTGTTACATGCTTACTTTTCCATGCACGTAACCATCTCTGAACCAAAACAATGGAATTCCACACTTCATAGCGTGCTGGTATCTCAGCTCGCTCCTGAACAGCCATCTGGAAAATAAGAAATATGAAATAAGACAATAAGAAAATAAGAAATCCCCCATTAATGTTGTCTGTTTTAAAAATGTTTTTGTCATGACTTCAGTGATACTAAAGATTCTATAAGTAGTTTCTAATGCCTAGTTACTTTCCACCACCCTGTGTGTGTGTGTGTGTGTGTGTGTGTGTGTGTGTGTGTGTGTGTGTGTGTGTGTGTGGGAAGTGATTAATTTGGATTGCAAGAAAATTCTTAGAAGACTACTCTTGAGATAGAGAAAGGTTGAATGAAGAACTAGCAGCCCCCCCCCTCTGATATTCGGCTAAAATTGTCGTCTATCGACTGCCTGGTGTAGAATACAGCACGAAACGGTAATACATAAAAAAGCGGTGTGATTAAATCTAATGGATATTTAAGCATAATTATATAACGATAAACTTACAAATTTGTTTAATCAATTGACATTTTTCAATAATCAATATAAAAAAGAAAATAATAGCGTGTGTTTATCATTCTCGTGTTTGATGTTGATAATTAATTTGACCTTCTAGTCACTCTTACGTGATTATAAAACAGCTGTATGTAATTCCGTCAAAAACTACACAGGATGTTGCTGTTTTTTCTTTAAAAATATTCTATGTCTTCCAAACACAGTGGTTGCACCTACTCTTAATACATATATAATGCTTGTAATATGTTGAACAGCTGTTAGCGCGTGTAGGACGATCCGGCTATCGACTGAATCCGCTGTGAATATGATCCCCACCACCTTTTATTAACTGGAAGGGCATGCAATTTCCCTATTTCTTGAGACTTGAACACCAGTGAAAGGAATAACGAAAAGAATTTTCCTCCTTATATATGTGTGTGTGAGGCAATGTACTGATTTATGAATATCAGCAATATAAAGAAAATATGTGCTAGTCCACATCCAATTGAGGATGCACTAGTTCTAATCTACAGTGATTATTTAGACTACATGCGTCAGTTTATCCTGGATTCATGAATCTAAATGTTTCGTCCTTGCTTGAAAAAGTCAGTAGATGTAGTGTTCATGTTTATTCTACAGCATCATCAAAAGTCGTTTTTTACTTGGTGGGAGTTTATTATTAAAGAAAACATAAGATAAAACAATACCTCCGCCTTCGCTAAGGCGGAGGTTATAACTATGATCGTTGTGCAATCATTGTGCTACTCGAGCTGAGTAGATAATGGACAAACAGCTGAGACTGAAAAGTTGTCGGTTCGTATTCTATCACCAGTAATTTCACAGCATTGCTACTGGTTACAGAATAAGCTATACATATTTAGAATTCGGGAAAATTCAAAATCTGAAGAAACTGGTCAATGTAAGCATCTCTTAGGAACTCCGTCGAAACATTATAACCCCAAGCCTCGGCTTTTCCACTCCCGTCAGTTATACTCAACAAGCTCTTTTAGATATGTCACACATTCTGTGACCTCGTGAGTGACTCTGTCCATTTTGTCACATGGAGCAGAGAGTTAATGATGAGTCACAGAATGTGTGATGAAATATCTTTTAATTTGGAAAACTCGGTCTTTGAGACTTAAATAACATTTGTAAAATAAGGTAAAGTGTGAGTGCCACAAGTAGAAGTGAACTTTATCGTTTCAAACAGAACTCTTTTAATCCAAATGCCATGGTGATGAATACAAGGCAGTGACAGATAGGCCACATTCAAACTACGAGCTCTATCGAATCAGTCAATTGCACTTGCATCATGTTAATTTGTGAAAGTTTCATAATTTACACGATATAATGTTTTTACTATTCCAGACTGGAGAGGAAAGTTCAACTACAAACCATGTTATTGCTTGTCAGATACAACCCTAGAAGACATTCAAGTTCCTCTAACATCGGAAAACACTACATGGTGGCGGCTATATGAACCAACACATTTAGACAAACGTCTTCAGGAAAAGGCAGATCCGGTGAAACTGGTTTCACATGAACAACTAAAGATTTTATTACAAAGGTTGGACTTTATTTCTTTAAATGTTGATATTTAAAACTGAAATTTTACACATACGTACGCGTATCATATTGCAAAGGAAACTTAGATGTTGTTAATGAATTTGTTGAATATTTCTAACAGTGTAAAGTAAAAGAAACTCCCTGAGCTGTTAGAAAATTTCTACAATTATGTGCTAAATGTACTGCAGAGCGTTTTCCTTTCAGGAGAATGTGTGTGCGTGATTTTCTGTCAAGTATATTTGATTCAAAACATAACACCGTAATACTTTTGAACTGTTTTTCATTTTTTTATTTTTTTATTTCTCGTGTTTTCTTACAAATTGCTTTGTTGATATTGATTTTGTATGAATTTTGCCAGATCGATTTTATATACTTGGTATATAGATGGCAGATACATAGCTTAGCGTGATTACTATTGACATTGTCAGGAATGTAGAAGTGTTAATGACAAACCTTAAAGGCATTCTACATATGTTGTTGAGATTCGTTTAAATATAAGGACTGTTTCCATAGTTTGAAATCGTGTTTTGCATGGAATCTTATACCCAACAGCGGTTCGCTATGCTATTTTAAACATGGGCACAGTGGACAGTTACTCGAGAATTTCCCAGGCTTCGAGGTTCAGTGATAATCTGTGTATGTTATAGTTTGCTGGGCTTGCTGTCAGACCTTATAGGTCCCGGTGTATTACTTTACCAAGAGGCCTATAATACGGTTAAGACAGTCCTAATGGGGAAATTCAAAAATATTTTTATTTATATCATCTTTTATTCTGTTAAGCTATATATAATGTTTCTTTGAAGCAGGGGCATTGACACGTGTAACTAGTGTAATATATGTAACTAGTGTAATATACATGGCGTAATACATACTTACATAGAGATCGTCATATCATCATCATCTAACATCTATTTCCATTCTAGCATGGGTTGGGCAGTTTGACAGGAGCTGGCCAGCTGAAGAACTGCCCAAGTTCCAATTATTTGTTTTGGCATGATTTCTACGGTTGAATGCCCTTCCTAACTCCAACCAGTTTACGGAGTAGCTGGGTGCTTTTTACGTACACTGGCACTGGTGCTTTTTACGTGACGCTGGCACAAGTGTTCTTTTACGAGGCGCTTGTATATACATACATACATACATACATACATATAAAGAACACGGGGAGACTGGATCTAGGGATCCGTATTAGGGTTCCGTTATAGCATGTATATACAGTGAAAAAAATTACCGTTTACAAGGAATAAAGTAGAAGAATAAAAGGGTAAAATAGAAGAATAAAGAGTAAAAGTAGTTAGAAGAATCCGTTGACGCTGCACCAAAGAAACCAAAGAACAAAAGGCCAAAGAAAAAAGAAAAAAAAACGCACTCAACACCAAAGCTGAGGATACCTCGAAAGGGGGCGCACCGCCACATCGAAAACAATAGAGAAGTAGGGGCCGAAACTGGTCGTGGTTCCTCCTGATGATGTCCTTAGCCACTGGATCTTATAAAGGAGCTGTTGAGGTAGCGAACCACGAAACGTGAATGAAATTCCTTAGGCCGGAGAATAATGTTCACAACTCATCTTTTTCCTGGGGATATCCTCTGGAAAAAGATGAGTTGTGAACATTATTCTTCTAACTACTTTTACTCTTTATTCTTCTATTTTACTCTTTTATTCTTCTATTCCTTATAAAATGTGAATTTTATTCCTTGTAAAATGTAAATTTTTCCCCGTCTAAAATATTCATACCTTGTCTCTGATGACCGAATACTTAGTGCACAGACATGCTAACCTATCACTTGGGTTATCACAGAAATGGCTGTAAGACTTCAAATTCACCTTACTCTAATTAAATTATTCTAAATGACTTGAGATACTCATTCTGCCTTGGTTTTGATTTTTCCTCTAATATAATATGTCATCATCATCATCATCATTTAACGTCCGTTGTCCATGCTGGCATTGGTTGGATGGTTTGACCGGGCTGGCACTCTGGAAGGCTGCACCAGACTCCAGTCTGATTTCGCATGGTTTTCTACGGCTGGATGCTCTTCCTAATGTCAACCACTCCGAGAGTGTAAAGGGTGCTTTTACATGCCACCAGCACGGGTGCCATTTGCGTAACACCGGGGTGCGTTTACGTGGCAGCGGCACGGGTGCCAATTTGCGTGACACCAGTATCTGCCACGATTGCGATTTTGCTCGGCTTGATGGGTCTTCTCAAGTACAACATAATGGTCACTGCCTCCGTGAGGCCCAACGTTCAAAAGATGTTCTTTACGTGCCATCAGTACGGGTGCACTTGGCTTGATGGGTCCTCTCAAGTACAGCACATCGCCAAAGGTCTTGGTCACAAGTTATTGTCTTTGTGAGGCTCAAAGTTCGAAGATCATGCTTCATCACCGTCCCATATCTTCCTAGGTCTACCTCTACCACAGGTTCCCTCCACATCGATCGGCACTTCTTTACTCAGCTGTCCTCGTCCATACGCATCACATGACCATACCAACACAGTCGTCTCTCTTGCACACCACTTCTGATTCCTCTTATACTTAACTTTTCTCTCAAGATGTTTACACTCTGTCGAACATGTACACTGACATTGCACATCCAGCGAAGCATACTGGCTTCATTTCTTTCAAGCCTACGCATGTCCTCGGTTGTCATAGCTCATGTTTCACTGCCATGCAGCATGACTGTTTGCACACAGGTATCATACAATCTGCCTTTCACTCTGGGAGATCTTTTGTTGCTAGCAGAGGCAGGAGCTCTCTGAACTTTGCCCAGACTAATCTTATTCTCACAGCTATGCTATCGGAGCATCCGACTGCACAACTAATTTGCTCACCTAGATAACGGAAACTATCTACTACCTCTAGCTTGCTCCACTAGCAGTTGATGGAGTCTATTTTCTGCGTATTTTCAGCGTTTATTGTACCTGTGCACCTTCCACATACAAAGGTTAGTTTCCCTATTAACCTTCCTCTGATGTTGCTGCACCTTTTATGTGTCCAAAGCTTACATGCAATTTCATGAATTACCACGTGTGCTGCAATTGCGAAAGACACCAACCGCTTTATCTGCCACATCAAGGCCGAGTTGATGGCCAAGATTAACCACATGTTCGAAGATCTACCCAGGACCACAGTGAGAAATGCATTCGCCAAGCTCCTAAGCTGTCTTGAAGCCGTGGTGGAAGCTGAGGGCAGCCACTTTGAGTAATCTGTTATCCCCCATCCATAATCTAGTTGCTGTTTTTTGATTTAAAATACTTTTAATGTTAGGATGGGATACTGAGTTTTTTTTTCCTTTTATGCAAACTGTCAAATTTAACTCGAATACCTCGTGTGTGTGTGTGTGTGTATGTGTGTGTGTGTGTGTGTGTGTGTGTGTGTGTGTGTGTGTGTGTGTGTGTGTGTGTGTGTGTGTGTGTGTGTGTGTGTGTGTGTGTGTGTGTGTGTAGGCACACCCGCATGTATACATATTTAACATCACTATTTTGACATGTATGATGAAAGTCCATGAGTCATTGAGGATGGTCATAAAATCAAAACGTTTGAGTTTCCTGAGGTAGCAAAATAATATTAATCAATGTCTAATACTATCATATTTTCCTCGCTACATAATTATTTAGAGTATCTTGAAGCTTCCTGCATTAAATGTGTTAGCACTAACTAAACTAATGTATGTATGTTTATGTGTATGCGCGCGCGTGCGCGCACACACACACACACACAGAGTATTTAGTAATTTATTGCTTCAAGAGCGCTGCTAGTTTCCCTATTACGAGCTCATCTGTCAAATAGTTTACAGTAAATATTACCCATATGTATGTTATGGGGAAGTGGACAAGGGAAGTGATATTTTGGCAAAGTATAAATAATAATAAAACTGTGTGTTGAATACCTGTCATTGTTATCTAGATGTGCATATTTTAAAGAGTCAAGGAATCGTATTAGTCAATTATTTTTAGCGGGGTTCGAATGACAGTTATTGATTAATGAGAATATTGTAGAGATGTTATATGTGTGGTGTTCATTTTATAAACTTCTATTACTAAACATAATGTCACGAATCTAAGTTCATATATTTTGAGATATTTTCTTTCACTTCAAATTCTCTATATTCAAATAATCGTATTTTTATTTCCTTTTGAGTTTGTAAGTCTTATTTATATTTTAGTAGGTATTGTGTATTTGAGTTCAATTTTTAATGCATTGTATTTGATGGAGATAGAATGATTTAAAAATTGTTTTGTTTACTTCATAGTTTTAAATTTTAACCTTTTGGTGATAATTAACTGTATATGTTGTTGACAAGATGTAATAAATGTTTGTGAGTTGGATATATGATTATTTATATCTACGCATCTGTAGTCGCATGGTCTCATTCCCGCCTAGATATGTATATTCATTTTTTTGATTCTCACTCTTTCAAATATCAGGATTTAAGAACTTTTGGAGATATGTTCAAATCATTCATTTGACCATATAAACATTATTCACTCGCACACTTGCACTTTCAAGTTTTTGTAGTGGTTACATAGTGATACATATATAAATAAAAATAAGATAATATATGCAAGGTAGGGAGAAATATATACACATAAAAAGTAGAAATATATAAAAGCAGATAAAAAGAATATTGGACCTAGGGGCTACATATGTGATTTAAAACAAGTTTACTTTTATTTTGTGCTAGTAATTTACTTTTTCACGAGGTTTATTTACGATCACATTTTTAGGAAAGTATTTTTCACCTCTCTAGAGTGCATAAATTGCATGGCTTGTGGTTATCCGTATATGATTTCACCCTTGATATTATTCTGTTTTAATTTGTATTTCATGTTCATGTGTGTGCGTGTGCGTGTGTGTGTGTGTGTGAATGATCAAACTTTTTCTCATGTATAATATAGTTTTTGTTTCTTAGATATGTTAGTCATAAATTTTATAGAGTTTGAGATGTTGCTTAACATTTTAGTCAGCAAATCCAAAGAGTTTCAGGTTCAGTTTTGATCCTTCAAAAGGACCATTCCACATCATTTAAATTGCTGAGGTTTTTTTTAGTAAAAAGGCATCAATATCAAACAGTCACTGAATACATACATACATACATACATACATACATAAATACATACATACATACATATATATACATACATATATATATGTGTGTGTGTGTGTGTGTGTGTGTGTGTGTGTGTGTGTGTGGAGGCGCGTGGCTTAGTGGTTAGGGTGTCAGTATCATGATCGTAAGATTGTGGTTTCGATTCCTGGACCGGGCGACGCGTTGTGTTCATGAACAAAACACTTCATTTCACGTTGCTCCAGTCCACTCAGCTGGCAAAAATGAGTAACTCTGCGATGGACTGGCATTCC
>NC_068982.1:143927462-143957081 GCF_001194135.2 Octopus bimaculoides
TATATATATATATATATATTCTGAGGCCTTTGATTTATGTAGCAAATGTATATTCAGCTAGACACTCAAAAAATATTTGGAAGCACTACATCATCTAGTGCATATTTGCACAATTATCTAATGACATTATATTTGATTGTGTCATACTGCTTGGAATTTACTAACCCAGCTGCATTGTCAACAGCAAGAAGAAGAAAAAGATATAAAAAGAGAGAAACAGGAAATGTTTTAAAGAAATTTTTTTAAAAACCCATTAAACTTAGTACAAAATGCTGAAGTGAATAATCTAAGACATAGAAAACGATATACATAAAGGGGCATTGCAATGTTTCAAGTAAATATCAAAATCTGATTTAAGACATAACAGGATATGAAGGTTATGACATCTGATGTAGGATGGGTACAAACGAAACACACCCACCATATATTTTTAACTGGCTGAATACTGACATAATGCTTTGATTTTAAATCCGGATTCTATTTAATCTCTTCAAACAGCACCACCATCATCATCATCACTTAACAAAACATAGAAAAGCCATTATGTCAAACACTGCTTAATTGCTTTTCTTTACTAGGATTGAGCATAGCTTTATGAATTTTCAAACTCAATGTTCTCATAAATTGAAATCAGGTCAAAATCTTCTGAAACTGAAAGTTCAATAAATGTCGAAATAATTTTTTGTTTTGTTTTGTTTTAATTTATTTTTATTTCATTGTTTTATTATTGTGGTAAATTTTGTTTTCCATGTAAGTTTGAATTTCAACTTAGGTATTGTTGTTGTTGTCGTTGTTGTTTTTTTGATTTGCTTCTTCTCCACTATCTCAGTTTTAGTTCATGAAAAACATGTTTTTATCCATTTGAAATTTCAAGTCACAAAAGAACAGAAAAGAAAGCAATAAAAAAAAAAACTGAAATTAATTCAAAGCAAAATTTTCATCTTTGGCATTGTGTATGTGCATGTGTATATGTGTGTGAGTGTGTGTGTGTGTGTGTGTGTATGTATAGATACATATACATGTCTGTGTGTGTAAATGTGTAGGTGTGTCTGTGTTTATGTATATTATGGTTATTTGTGTAAGTGTATATACATTTGTGTATGTGTATATGTAATGGGTATGAGTGTTTGCATATGTCTGTGCATGTGTATATATGGGCTGAAGTGTTATGTGTTTTGCTGTGTGTGTTTATGTGTGTGTGTATGAGAGGGTTGTGTGTAAGGGAGGGTTGTTTGTGTTGATGCTTTGCCTCTGTGTCTGCACATGTGAATACGCATCTGTATTTTTATGTATATGTTTATACTATCCTCTGTCAAATTAATTACTTTCTCAATACCATTCACGAAGACATTGCATCTCCTCAACATCACATATATTCCTCTCACAAACATTCTTTCATTCTACATCGAATTTTCACCTCTCTCTCTCTCTCCCTTTTCTCTCTCTCCCTTTTCTCTCTCTCTCTCTCTCTCTCCCTTTTCTCTCTCTCTCTCTCCCTTTTCTCTCTCTCTCTCTCTCCCTTTTCTCTCTCTCTCTCTCAAGTTGATTTTATAAATATCTTTCACTCTCTTTCTCCTCTCCCTATCAAGTGTGTGTGTGTGCACATATTAGTGTGTGTATTCTCTGAACATTAATGCTTATTCCTTAGTCAATTCTATACTCTGCAAGAGATCGTGATTCAGTCCCACATTGAGGAAATTTGAGCAAGCATCTTTTATGCAAGACATCCTGATTCAGTCCTACATTGCGGCATTTTGAGCAAGCATCTTTTTACCATAGCCCCAGATTGACTCAATCTTTGTGAGTGAAATTAAACAGAAGTTGTCACATGGACTGTATTTGTAATTGAAGTGTCCGGTCTTATCAAATACTGTATTGCACTGAATCTGTCACATGCTTTGCTGAATGTTGTCATGCTGAGTCTGCCTGTAGATTGTATTAAGAGTACATATACCTGTGAAACACTCTGCCGATTAGTTACAAACACAGTGAGAATTTAGTTCAATTGATCATCATCAAAATTGATAGAGGTCTCTTTCACTTCACTTCTGTGTGTGTGTGTAGAACACATCTGAAATACCTGGAGTGAACCTCAGCCCATCTGTGTTATTGTTTATACTTCACCACACTCAGAATCTTCCCTGCATTGGCTCTTGAGCATACAGTGGGCTGTGGAATGTGTGCTGGAGTGTACTCCTGTGTGACTTCATGTATAAGTTGTGGTTTGGTCAGTACTTGTGAATGTATGCATAAGTAGAAGGACAAATCCATATTTACTTTAGAAAGTATGTGACTGTCCGTACACTCTGCTAGTGCATAGGTGCACTATCCCAGGCTCCACCTGGGTGTCTTTGTTATTTGAATACCATGATTCTATCAGATCCTGCAAATTTAATATATATGTATGTATGTATGTATGTATGTATGTATATATATATATATATATATATATATAGAGAGAGAGAGAGAGAGAGAGATAGATGGATGGATGAATGGCTATACATACATACATACATGCATGCATGTGCGTGTGTGAGTATGTGCATGTGTAGGTATGTATAGGGGTGCATATTAATACAGGAGTGGCTGTGTGGTAAGTAGCTTGCTTACCAACCACATGGTCCCGGGTTCAGTCCCACTGCGTGGCATCTTGGGAAAGTGTCTTCTACTATAACCTCGGACCGACCAAAGCCTTGTGAGTGGATTTGGTAGACGGAAACTGAAAGAAGCCCGTCGTATATATGTATATATATATATTTATGCGTGTATGTGTTTGTGTGTCTGTGTTTGTCCCCCCAACATCGCTTGACAACCGATGCTGGTGTGTTTATGTTCCCGTAACTTAGTGGTTCGGCGAAAGAGACCGATAGAATAAGTACTAGGCTTCTAAAGAATAAGTCCTGGTGTCGATTTGCTCGACTAAAGGCGGTGCTCCAGCATGGCCACAGTCAAAAGACTGAAACAAGTAAAAGAGTAAAAGAGTATAGGAATTAATATTTATACAATATAGTATTACAAATCCATTTCAGACAATTTTACAAATTGGTTGTGTACATGAGAGTTAGGGAAAGCCTATCTTGACTAAACCCTTTTGATGAGTGCCAAAATTGGTTTCCTTATACTTTCATGTACAAAATCAATTGGCAAAATCAGCTGAAATGGATCTATAATACTGCATTACATAAATATTGATTTCAAATTTTGGCACAACTGGTACTCCTTTTATTGACCCTGAAATGATTAAAGGCAAAGTCAACTTTGGTGGAATTTGGACTCAGAATGTGAAGATGGGCAAAATGCCTCAAAGCATTTTGCCCATCATGCTTAATGATTCTGCCAGCTCACCACCTTGTATCTTGCAAATATTAATATACCAATTAAGATGGTGAGCTGATAGAATCATAAGCATGCCAGGCAACCAGTTGAGCACTGGGGTCGATGTAATAAACTTGCCCCCTCTCCTAAAATAGCTGGCCTTGAGCCAAAATTTCAAACCACTATTATTATACCTACTCAATTGACAAATATTTGTACACCTGTTTTTTCTTAGTCATGGATTATTAAACAAGTATGTGTATACATATAGATACTATAGATTTACATAAGATGAATCACAATGAAAGGGGGGAAAATACTCAATACTGTTAAGTAGAGTGGAATAATATAAATTCAGTGAGGAGTTTATATGAGTCACTATTTGGTGTTTCATGTCCCCAATATTCAGTTAACTGATGATCAAGAATCAGAAATTTTGAATAGCAAATCATGCAGATTCAGCCTTAAATAAATATTATATATATATGTATATATAAATATATGTATAAGTGCATATACTATTCTTCTTCAGCAAACCTTCATCCGATATTATATTCCAAGAGATTCCTAAAGATTTATTACTAATCGATGGTGAGCCACTGTTTCTTAGAGTCTATATCTCTGTTACTTCAATGCACCCTCTGAGAACATATCTTCATACACATATCAAGATATTACAATTACAAGAAGATGATGGTGTGAAATACTTAAAGGTCAGTATTTTGGTTCTCATATTTCTTCTAACAAGCTATCATCATCATCATCATCATCATCATCATCATCATCATCATCACCACCACCACCACCACCACCACCACCATCATCATTTAATGTCTGTTTTCCATTCTGGCATAGATTGGATAGTTTGGCTAGAGCTGGTAAGCTAGAGAAGTACATTGAATTTCAGTCATGTGTTTTGGATTGGTTTCTGCGGCTGGATGTCCTTCCCAAACCAACCACTCTACAGAGTGTACTGGGTGCATTTTTACACGGGCTCCAGCATAGGAGCTTTATACATGGCACTGGCACAGATGCTTTTTATCATTAAATTAGAATGTAAAATATCAGGATGTCCATTGCAAACAAAGATAAGACTTTCCTTCTTCTAAGCAGTTAAATTAACTTTGAGAGATTACTTATTATTTTTTATAAATTATTTTCCCTTTTCTTTAAGTAGGACTAACAATTGTCATTTATTCTTTCATTTTCCTACTAAAAGAGAAATATCAGTTAATTTTTTTTTTCATTACATCACTTAGTTTATTTATCTAAATGTATATCCTTGGCCCACTTGAGTTATTTCCCTTAGCTCATTTTATAGTTTTCAATTATAAAAACTTGTTTATGTGGTTGTTTAGTTAGGTCAGCCATGATCCTATAGACATTTGATCAAAGTTATATTAACTATGATCATTTTGTCTTTCCAGATTACATTATCCAATTTTTTTTTTTTTAGGGTGGTAGGGTGTGAGTTGAGAGCAATTTGATTGTTATTTCATGTATATTGAGTGACCACATAAAGACTCTGTTGATTGTCAGCAGAGACAGCCATAGCTGCTTCCATCTAAATGACTTTAGCCTGAAAGACTTAAGGATTGTCTATTTGAGTTCATCGTCTCTGTTACTGACCAAGACACACTCTTCTCAATGATCCAATTCACCTTACCACAAATCTAAGTAATGAAACAGTTGAGCAGATGAAGTTTTACACCTCCTGCATATGAATCATGATTTCAAATCTCTGTTGCAGGTAAAATCTCCCAGATTATCTGTGGGTAAAGGTTTCGTACAATAAATTAATATAATGTCCAAGGAAATATTTATCTCTTCTCTGTTTCACAGATTACAAAATCTGAGTTAAGCATTTGTCTTGAAAATTTCTTGAGGTCTTAAAAGATTTAGAGCTAAGGACCATTGAAGTGGTGGTTACATGTTGCTCATTGTAGACTTCAATTGTTATGTAGTAGATATGTCTTCATTTTGTAGATTAACACAAGTAAAACTTGAAATTCTTTTCAAAACAAAGGGCCAAAATAGGATTCCTTTGAATGATCTCTAGAGCAACATTACTTGACAGGGTATGTAGCTCAGAAATCAAAGAGTCCCTTCAGGTCAAGCCACTATTTCTCCACTCTGAGGAGTCACAGTTCCAGTACTATGGACATGCAATGAAAATGTCACAGGAAAGAATCACATGACAGTTTCTTCAAGCTGAGCCAACCAGTAGCAGAGCTAGAGGTAAACCAAAAATGATATGGTCAGATAATATCCATAATCTCAGTTGGTCACACTTGAGAGTCCAGTAAGAAAGTATAATATTGGTTGTTTCTGATAGAACTCTATGGAAAAGGTGCCTGACAACTCTACTACCCCAATGAGCCTCCTAAAAATAGAGGGCTGAGAATATGGATATATGGACTTTTTTAAAGCACAAGAATCCTCAGGGCCATTGATTATCTCTGATATCTGTAACATTATGTGGATGTGAGATAAACTTTATGATAGAGACAATACTGTTTCACTGACGAAAAAAATGAAAGCTACCAAAATACTCACTATTTTTTACGTTACTACTGCTAACTGCAATAACACTGTGTATTGTATTGCTTGTAATTCCAATTTAGGACTAAATGAACTCAACTGGATCAATCTTACCAGTCTTCAACTTTAACCTTATCCAATATCACAAGTCTTGGATAACCTGTGAAGTTCAAGGACATTACTCTTCCCTCCTGACCAAATCACTAAAAACAACCAATGACCACAAATTATTGTACCACTTATAACAGTAATTGAACCACTGATCCCTTGACTATTTCCTCTTGGCTATCTGTGATTCTATAGCAAGAAAGATCTACCTTATAACTTATCCAAAATTATAAAGTATTTCATCAACAGAAAAGCCATAAATTTATGGGGGACAGATATGTGTGTGTGTGTGTGTGTGTGTGTGTGTGTGTGTGTGTGTGTGTGTGTGTGTGTGTGTGTGTGTGTGTGTGTGTGTATGTGTGTGTGTGTGTGTGTGTGTGTGTGTGTACATAAATATATACATAAATACATACATTCATACATGCATATAATCAAAAATAATAACTGCTACTTATTTTATCAACCTTATACCATAGGAAGGAGATGAATGACACAAAATAATGCTATTTTCCCTACTTCATATTTTACCACAATACTTCCTACTCTTTAGCATATTTTCCTTTTTTTTAATATGTTTTACTTATGTACTTTTGATAGTAGCAAGTTTAACTAGATGATGATAATGATGAGATGACCTACTATTTTCCCATAATTTCTATCCTTGTTGCGAATATTAGAAATTAACATGAAATATATCATATTAAGGACCTATTTTATTATTTCCATCTTACATTCATTTAAATGTCAGCCTGAGGAGAGAAGTTCTGGAGATTTTGAACTTCTTTTAGGGCTGGATACTTAATCTAATGTACTTTGTCAAACTGAGAGTTTTGTTCCACTGACCTCTTAAATATTAAGTTCAGTATTTAACATACTTATGCTAATTGCTATCAAATAAAAATATTTTACATAATATTCAAATAAAGCAATTAAATACATCTTTGTGTTGTGGGAGGGTCATTAAGCCAATAATAAACACATGCACAGGTTATATTTCACTTCTTTTGTTATTATTAGTCAATTAGTTAACCATTTAACCAATTAACTAATCATTTGTTTGATTAATCATTCAGTCAATCAATCATCTAAGTTTGTTGTAATCCTTTCGATGTCATTCCTGGTCTCTTCAATGACATCCATCTCCACTCCAGATCTATATAATATCATTTATGAATCCACAAGTATATGCATACCCATGTATTGCTGATGCATACCACTTTGCATATGCCTCTTTCTGCATATATATATGTATACATACTTATGTATTGCTGATGCATATCACCTTACACAAGCATCTTCACATTAAATTGGTCAATGAATATCGTATAAATCAGATATTGTGGCAGACATGTTAATCTGCTCCTATCACCACTACCCCTTCAAACAAAAAATTATAAACCCATAGGTTAGTAAAAATACATTGGCATGAGTGTTCAGATAGTAAATATACATTAATATGTTAATAACCCTACATCTGTTATTTTGCATGAATGTATGCTTATATGCTCTGCATATGCATGTGTGAAGTGTAGTACGTTTGAAGATAAATTTCTTATTCTCTTGAGTTATTAGAATGAAAGGTGAAGGGGGTCTTTAAATTGTAATTTGATCTGTGCTTTCTCCAAAATAAGTAAACCAAATAGATTTGAATGTCCATACCAACATACACTCAGTCCATTCACAAAGGAAAATATATTAATCATAAAATAAATGTTTCTAAAATAAACAAATGTTTAACAACCCACACTTCTCTCAGAATCCACATTATACATATACATGAATATGCATGCACTCTCTCTCTCTCTCTCTCTCTCTCTAAAACATTCTCACTTGCATCCCCATAAATATAAATATAGAATCTGTAAGCTAGGAGACAGACACATCTGGATTAGAGAGGAATGTCATTAATGTGGTCTAAAATAACAATGAAAAAACTCTGACAAAACTAGCTGGTTAATTGACCAAATCGTTCATAAAACAATCAATTAAAACGGTTGACTAGTTGACTATCAAAGAAAAAGAAGTTAAATAGAACCTGTCTGTGAGTTTATTATTGGTAAAATGACCCTTTATTATAGGCAAAATCTGTTTCAGCACACAATTTCACATCAAGAATAAAATAAGTAGATAAAACAATTATTTTCAGGTAGCTGACTTAATTTTTTATATACATTTCTTAAAATTCTTGTAAAGAAACCTCAGAGTTAAGATTTTTCAAAGCGGTGATATTAAAATGCAAAATTTGTGTTAATGGAAAGACTAAATAAATAAATAAATAAAGGCCAAACTGGATTAAATTTTTATTTACCATTTTTCATTTTTCTAAAAACACTTCAAAATTTTGTTGAGTATTCCTAATATATAGTTTTCAATTTTCACAAACAGATTACAAATAAAGCTGGGAAACTTTGGAATTTACTGCTGAGAATTCATAACAGTTATGGACAATCATCAGCGGAAAAGTTGCTTTCTTTCTTGAAGATGGAGATTGTCTCCTTGCTGATGTTGGCTGAAACTCTCATCACTCAGTCCAATAAAGTTAAAAGTAAAAATATTCTGTGAGTAGATTCTGTAATTTTAAAATTTTATTAGAATTTTATATGTATCCTGACTAACTAACATTGCCTTAAAAACCCAATTAAAGTTATGCTAAAAAAAGATTAACTTTCTTAATTGTGACTATTTAAAGTGAAGTGATAAAATAATTCTAGGTGTGAATTCTAGAAAATACTTCAGTATAACATTAAAAAAATACAGTGCCACATCAGGGATAATGAGATGGAGGCAGTAGAGGCAGCAGTTGTGGTGGTTCCATAATACTCCTGTACAGCATTTTTTTTTTGTGTGTGTTTGTGTGTGTGTGTGAGAGAGAGAGAGACAGACAGACAGACAGACAAACAATCAAGTAGACAGGGCATACTAAAGACATCTTTCACAAGTATTATCTAAAAATGCAAGTATGCTTAACATTATATGAATTGAAAGTTTATGATTGAAAATCCATTATGGAAATAGATGCCACCTAAGTTTGATTCACAGAAAAAAAGGGGGAAAAAAGCGGGGGAAAAAAGCATAGTACCTAACCAACACAGTACCTAACCAACAATAAGTTGGTTAGGTACTGTGCTATTTTGCTGTAAACTTTCTGTAGTAACTAGAAATCAATGTAAGTAACAGTTTGACTTGACTGTAAACACATAAAACATTATGAGTTAAAGAATTACATCATTGCAGAATAATTTCAATAATTTAAGAACACACAAAACTGTTATATTCACTTTCTGTTATATTTCTCTATAGTGCAGTCTGTTATGAAGTGTCAAAAAGTTTGCTGAAACCAGATATACTGACGCATTTCCCCTGCATCTCAAATGTTATGAGAATTTGTAATAAGTTTTAATAAATTACAAACAAGATTTTTTTTTTTACTTCTAATAAATACAAGCATTGAATCCTTATTTTATTGCTTTTGTAAATGTTTAGAACAAACATAATGTAAATGCTGTGCATGCACATATAAGATAAAATTCTGAAAAAAAAAGAAGAAATGTATTCTGGAATCTAAAGAAAATTTTATTTTACACAAAGATACACTTGTGGAAGAAGGAGACCCAGGAAGACATGGGATGAAGTACTGAAGGTTGACCTCAAGACACTGAGCCTCACAAAGGAAATGACTAAGAACTGAAATATCTGGTACATTGTTGTACTCAAGAAGACCCATCTGCCAGTGCAGAATTGATACTGGTGCTGTGCCACATAAAAACCACTTGTGCTGGATGCCACATTAAAAGCATTGGTGCTGGAGCCACCCAAAAAGCACTCAGTACACTCTGTGGAGTGGTTGGTGTTAGGAAGGGCATCTAACTATAGAAACCAAGTCAGAACAGACAATGGAGCCTGGTGCAGTCCCTGCCTTACCAGCTCTGGTCAAACCATCCAACCCATGCCAGCATGGAAAATGGACGTTAAATGATAATAAGGATAATAATGATGATGCTGATGATGATGATGAATCACGCTTGAATGTGTTTCTTCAGTGAAATGGTACAAGCATGATATTTAAAGACTACATCAGGTATACAGAGAATCATTTATATTTATAAATTGCAGCTGTCCAAGCTAAGATGTCATTAATTGCTTGAAGTATACCAGGAATAATTTCTCTAAACTCTCCTCATCTAACCCTTCAGAAAAAATGATGACTTTACTAAAGACAGAAAGTCAATCTAATACTTGCTAACACCTGTTGATAGTGTTAAAAATAACAGAGAAAAAAGAAAACTGAAAAACTTGAGTAAATTCTGAACAGTTCCTCAGAGAACCACTTGTCTTTGATCAATTGTTATCTTGTGTTCTAAAACAATTTTCCAAATTACAGTTGGAGAATTTGGTTCTGGCAACAGGTGAAAAAGGAAGTAGGATTCTCCTCGTAACTAGATCAAGCATGGTTGGAAGTGTGATTTTAAGACAATAAATGGGTTTAGGTGAACCATTACTTATTTTGAAATCAATATTCTTTGAACATTATCTTCTTGAATGTCAAATCAATATTCTGATGCTTGATACTATCTCATCTAATGTTTCAGGCTATATGTCATATTTTATTATCTGTTCTTGCTTTTAAATAATAGTTACCAAACATTGTTTCCTCAAAAAGAAAAAAAAAATCTTCAAAGAAACTTCATGACATGTGACATTGATTAACCAAAGTAGATTGCCATTCACTTTGAACCAAAAGAAATTAGCTATAAACCATCTGCTGCTTTATAATACAATCCAAGAATATTAAAACAGCTGCATGAACAACACATTTTCTGCTACTGCTGCTGCTACTATACATTGTATAATTGATGCTGAAGATGACCCATTTTTGTGTTCTACACAGTCACATGCAGGCCCACAGAAATTAATTCTGGTGAACAATCATCCTCAATCCCGAGAGATTGGCAACAACAGAAAATCCCTTAAAGAAAACCTGTTTGATATTTGTTAGCTTGGGAAAACAAATATTTAAAAAAATGATTATTTTCATTTATCAAAATATATTTTATAATTTGTCTTTATGAATTGTTTCAAGTAATTCAATTAATCTTTAAAATAAGATTGTTTCTAAAGTTAAGTTACTGCTGACACATTCAATAAAGACAGCATTAAAAAACTGACTAGAAATAATTAAATGGTTAGGAAAAAAACAATATAAGTCAATGACTAATTTTATTTTAGTTGTAGGAATTTGACTAAAGTCACTTAACATTGTAGAATAAAAGAAAAGTAAAATTCATCCACTGTCTCAGTTGTAACTATTCCTAATTGTGAGTGGAATATTCTAAATGAAACATTAACAGTTAACACCAAAACCATTATGACATGCATAGGACAGCAGAATACTGTGAGCTAAGTATGATGTGACATTCAAATCTGACAACAGACTTCTGAGTGTCAAGAAGCCCCCTTGTAATTGTGGAATTGTAAGTTTATGACAATAATCTTTTTCACAAACATTACAGATGTTCTTAAGGCCTTCATAAAAACATATTTCAGTATTCTGGCAATTGTCTAGATGCCTTTTGGTTAACAAGGATTTCATGTGCATATATCCATTAATGTACTTATGTAATGGTACTTTAGATATAAATTTTGCCAAGTTCACTTTTTTTCACTTTTTAGAGGAGGAGATGGACAATGGGTAAATTCTTAGGGGAGGTTCTGAAAAGAGTTGTATGCAATGCTATGCAATTCTAATCCTATTACAGATTTTACAATTACAAATCAAGAGCTGAAACCAACCACCAAGTTGCTTGAACATATATTTGATTTTATTTACAATGGATGGATAGGTGTCCTCACCTTGTTTGTTGTTACCACAACGTTTTGACTGATGTACTCTCCAGCCTTCTGGTGGAATTTCGAACCCAATCCTTTATTTGATTAACGGGGTACTCTGTAATCATTCCTAAGGTATTCTTTTTCTGCTGATGTTATTTTTTGTTAATATTATTTCTCAAGTCCTTGCATGGGATTGAACTCAGAATCCAAGGGTTAGTAGCTTACACTATATGTCCGTGTGCAATTACACAGTGAATTTGGGGGCTTATAAACCTATTATTTTATCTTTCCTTAATACTGGTTTCCATATTACATCCATATCTGCACTAGGTCTGCTTAGGAGGTTATTGTATCCTTGCATATGTGCTGCCTCTTTTAATTTTCGTATTTTCCAGTGGTGATCTCTGTCTATTATTTTAACTTCATCCCACAGAGGAAGGTGGTCTCTGTTTTTCCATACATGATCGGCTATACCCAATTTTTCAATATCTCCTCATGTCACAGCTTTACAATGTTCCTCTACCCTTATTTTAAGGGAGTGACATGTTTTGCCTTTGTATAACCTACCACAACTGCATGGTATGGAGTACATGCAATTTTTGGTCATATATTTTTCTATGGGTGGTTTTACTTGGAGGAGATATTTGTGAAATGTTGTATTACTTCTGAATATTGTCCTGATGTCATATGGACCACATAACTTTTGTATCTTTTCTGAGAGGCTTTGATAAAGGGTAGACAGACTGTGGTCAGTTTATGGGTTTCATCCTCTCTCTTTTTTTTAATTGGAGTGGATAGTATGCTTTCTGGGTAGTTGATGCATGGCAGATTGTTTCTTAGCTTGATCATTTCTTCATGGCATGTATCAAGATCACTACTTATAGTCTTTGCTCAATGTTTTAGGCACTGAGCAATCCCTCTCTTTATACTGTATGGATGGTGGGAATTGAAGTTGAGTTATTATCCAGTGAAGATTGGCTTGCAGTATACAAATGTCCTGAACCCTATACACAGTGTGTGTTATTAATACATCCAGGAATGCCAGCTGATTGTCTTTATCCTTTTCCATTGTGAACTGTATGGATGGCTTTATTGAGTTCACATGATCTAGCAGCACTTGGACATCCTCCTGGTGGGGGCCAGAGTATAAAAATGTCATCAACATATCAAAGCCATAAGGTTGGCTTTAGTGGCGTTGATCCTAAAGCCAAATTCTCAAAGTATTCCATGTATATATTACTGGTGATAGCAGCAAACCCATAGCTAAACCCTCTTCTTGTCGATATATATCAGTATCTACTCTGAAGTAAGTTTCCTGTTGGTATACTAGTGTGTTCTTTTAGAGAGGTGTCTGTCACTAATTTGTTTTGAATCATTGAGTGCTTCATCAGTTGGGACTTCGGTAAACAGACTTATCACATCTAGACTAACCATCTGATTGGATCCAGGTGGGATATCCTTGATCAATTTTGTGAAGTGAGTGGAATTCTTCACATATGATGTTGACATACCTGCTAATGGATTAACTATATTCACAAAGAATCAGCTCAGCGGAAGACATACCAAAACTCTACAGCTCACTATAGGTCCTTATGGAATTCTATCCTTATGAATCTTAGGGAGACCATACATATGTGGCAGCTTACTGTAGTGTTGGGTCAGTTGTCTGAACTTCATAGGTATGAAGTGATCCTTCTTCTTGATTAAGATCTGTGATAACTTTCTCTCTGTTTTCAGAGATGGGTCTTTATTTTGCTGTAACTAATGAGACTTGCCAATTTTTCAGAGTATTCAGACTTGTTCATCCTCACTGTAGCATTGCTCTTGTCCACTGGAAGTATTGTGATGGAACTGTCAATCTGTAATGTTTTGATAGCGAACTTTTCTTCCTTAGTGATGTTTGGTTTGGGAAGTTTCACTTTCTCTAATACCTGTCTCACTTTCCACCTTAGTTCATCTCCCTGAGCTTTTGGTGTCTTTATGGCTACCTCCTCAATAGGGACTAATATGTTCAAGTATAGACATAATAAAGGGTTGGGTTCAAAATTCCACCAGAACACCTGATGAAGGCTGAAGCGTACATCAGTTGAAACATTGTGGTAACAACAAACAAGGTGAGGACATTTATCTGTCCATTGTAAATAATGTGCATAATTCCTCATCTCAAAAATATAGAATATTTGATTTTATTCTATTTTTATTTCTCAGGTGTCCAAATTGCTTCCAATTGATACACATTGATCTCACTATAGATTCCAGTTTTCGACCATTCATACTTGATGTAAGTATTTATCTGTGTATGTGTGTGTGTCTGTGCACGTGCGCGTATGCGCGAATGTTTTATCTATATGTATAGACCTAGTTTCAACTGTTTGAAAATTTAAAGTCCAGTGATATTGTTTAAGATAAAGACATAGCAGCATCTTCCTGATCTTTACAAATTTTTTTTTTAAATGGTTATAACAAAACCTTCCGTAATTATTTCTACAATAAGAGAAAACTGGGGAGATCTTGAAGTATATATTAACTTAAATATTTTATTGATACAAACAGGGCATTAAGGACTGTGTCACATATCTTGGTCCTCTGTCATTTCCTTTATATGATGGTAAGTATGTGTTTGTGTGTTTGTGTATGAAGAGAGAGAAAATGGAAAGCATTTTCATAATTTGGTTTTCTTTAAATAAGGAAAAATATATCAGCTAACATAGTATTCTGTTGGAAAAAAAATAAAATCAATAATGTTTGTAAACAATAAATGTTTTGTTATGAATTTTTCTAGATCCAGTGTTCACCTGTTGGATCCGATTCAGGTGAAAATCTGCCTCCTAACTCAGTGATCAGAGATCTATTGAACATGGTGTTACAAGAATCCAGTGTCACAATTGACGTTGCCTATGCTTTAGACGAGCAAGGATTAGATATAGGTTTGATGGTGAGTACATATTTCATCGATTGATGGCTTGAAAAAGAAGTACAATGCTGGATGTCAGCTGATTCGTGATGATGGAGGTGTTGGTGATGTAATGGTGGTGGAAGTGGCTGGAAGTCATGGTGAAGGTGTTGGGGATGATAATGATGATGGTGTGAGTGATGTTTGACCTAATGGTATTGATGATGTGGTTGTTGTTGCTGCTGTTTAGGCTCAGGTTAGCATTGATTGAGCCAACCCATAGAAAGATGCTTTAGCTGTCTTTTCAGGGTTTTATAGAACTATATTATTTTATTCATCCTTTCATTATTTAAGACAGGGGTTTTCAAACTTTTGACTTTCGGACCTCTTTATATTTCAGGCTTTACCTTAGGGACCCCCTTATAAACGCTTATGAAATTTATACATAAATATTTGCTTAAAATAACATATATTTTTACATTTATTTATTTAACAGTATTTAACAAATAGGTTTATTGTCAATTAAAAGATTTCGATTAAAAAACATATATAAAATCAAATTTCCCATAAAAAGTATTTGCTGTCTACAGACCCCCTGTCTTGTCTTTGCGGACCCCCTGTGGTCCGCAGACCACAGTTTGAAAACCCCTGATTTAAGACAATCGACTGAGATTGGGGGAAGATTTTACATCTCTAACAGGTCACATAGCCTGTTGAGGTTCCTGATGATGGTGGCAGTGATGAAGATTATGGCAACAATAGTACTGTTGATAGTGGTAGTGCTTATGATAATGGTGGTAGTGGTGATAATGATGATGAAGAAAAATACAAAAATAGAGCCTAATAGTGGTAGTGGCGACACCAGCAGTAGGGATGTATGTGAAGGTTGTACTGGAGGTGGGGTGGGGGGTTGATTGTAATGACAAGCATTTTTATTTTCAAAACGTTTTCATTATTTACATTGTGTTTTTAGAAATTTTTTCCATCAATAAAATTGTACAAATTTATTGTTCACAAATGGCCTCCATGATTCACTGAACATAGAGAATCAACTTATAATGTATAACATAATATGACACACTACTAGTTTATATTTGGCAGTGGTAGATTTAATCTGCAGTTTGTTTTGACATTCCAACCTGACTCTTGAGAATGTCTTTAGAAGAGCCCACTCAGTTGCAACTATTTAGTCCAAGTCTTCAGTCTGGGGTTTCATCTACTTTTCAACCAATCTGGGAAGTTCTTACAAATTATAGCATTTATTGCCCAATTCCTCTAATTATGCTTTTAAAGAAAGCATGATATAAAGTAATTAGTGTGTGGACTATAAAACTACTTTTGATGTCTGATATATAAAGTGACTACTACAATCTGGTAATGATAGAGCTACTTCTAATGTCTGGTACACACAGATACTATTACAGTCAGGTATATGGGAAAAACTACTATTATTGACTGGCACACAAAGAGCCACCACTTTAGCCTAACATATAGAAAACTACTATTTTAGTCTGGTGTATAGACTGCATTCATCTCTATTCCCATCTCTGTCCATCTGTCACTCCCCTTCACACCTTCATGAAACTATTCACCCAACCATCCTCAATTCTGCCTCTATCCTCTTCATATTTGCCTTCTTGTACTTTGTGAGTATGCCTTGACACCTCATCTCCATCATTCTTTCTTCTTTTCTGCTGGGGTAGCCATGTGTCACTTCTACAACAAGACACCTGTTCCTCTCCCTTTGCTGTACTTTAACCTTCAAATGCCTTGCACAAACGTACTTCCCTCAATACTTCACCCCAATTCTGTCAAAGGGTCTCTTATGTTGCAAGTTACTTCGTGACGTCACATGTGCTAGTGTCACATAGAAAGCACCCAGTACCCCCTATAAAGTGTACTGGGTGTTAAGAAGGGCATCCAGCCATTGAACCATACCTATGAAGACACAGGAGCTCAGTACAGTCCTCTGGTTTGTTGGATCCTGTTAATCCATCCAACTCATACCTGCATGGAATAGATATTAAATGATGATTATACAGAGAACTACTATTATAGTCTAGTATAGAGACAGTTACTATTATAGTTTAATATATAAAGTGCTACTATTAAAGTTTGTATCTACAACCAGCAAATGCTGCAAAGTATTTTATGTGTGGATCTAATGACTCTGTTAATCCTCCTATGATACATATATATTAAAAAGCAGTTAGTCAGTAATTCATGAAATTACAAGAATTTGCAATACTATATTATAATCGTTGCAAGTATAAAGTAGTTGTTGTTTTCTAGTTGTGCCAGATCATCCCTGACTAAGTGGATCTGTGATCAAAGGATTTTCAGCCACAACCATCCTGTCTTTTCTTTTTTGGAAATAAAACTAAATTATCCAATATTATTTTCCTTTTATGGTGGATGTGAGTCATTTGAGAGAGATGTAACTGCTATTTCTAGCAGATTAAATGAACTTTTAGATTCCCACATTGGCTTGACTGTACTATAGTATACTTAAGTATACACCAGTACACTAATTATGTATAGTATTAGTACACTAATTATGTATAGTATTATTGCTATTTTATATGTATAGTAATATAATTTTTTATTTTTTCAGGAAGGTCAGTGTAATGTATTTGACCAGTTCTGTTTGTCAAACCAACAACTTCTTTATCTTCTGGAAAGTCGAGCAGAGAGTTTAAACCTTGGTGAATTCATACGCGTAAGGAACATATTAATACTTAAAACATTAAAATAACTAAAATAGTTTCAAATATGTAGCAACAAAATAAGAAAATATTAGACAGGGACTTAAAAATCGATGTGAAACAGTCCTTCATTTTTCTTTCCAATTTTTTGATACAAATATTCACTATCAATTATATTGAAGTTTTGCAAATAATATGTAGTCAATATCTAGCCTCGGTGGCTGTTTTCTGTTATGAGGCTTTTTAGTCATAATCAATTCTATAGTAAACTTATTCAAAGATGAAAATATGCAGCCCACATGCCAATATTTCTTTGAACTTCATCTGGAAGCATGGGAGATAACTCAAGATATTTAATTTATATTTCAAATTATCAATAGCAATATATTGATTCGATCTGACCTTGTGCCAAAATTTGAAACCGATATATGGATTCAGAAGATATAAAGTAATGCTTATATATTGGTATATAGAAGGAGGAATATTTAAAAATTAAGTTATTTCTCAAGTATCATTCACATGATAAATTGTAGTGTCAAACACCAGATTTATTAACAAATTGGTTTCAAATTTTTGGCACAAGGCCAGCAATTTTAGGGGAGAGGTTAAGTCAATTACATCAACTCCTATGCTTGACTAGTACTTATTTTACTGACTCTGAAAGGATGAAAGGCAGAGTTTACCTCGGTGGAATTTGAACTCAGAACATAAGGATGGATGGAATGTCGCTAAGCATTTTGCCTGGTGTGCTAATGGTTCTGTCAGCTTTCTACCTTTAAACCAACCATTTCATCACAGAGCACAGATTCAATTTACAGATCTACGGATTCAGCATGTTTCCACTGCACCACTCAGCTCAACAGATTCATAAACAAATTAGTTAACAATAATGATTTCATGTCACACTGACACAGGGTTAGTAATATGTAGGAGAGAGAAATATAGCCATGTGGATTAGACCCATAGAACAGGCCTGCTACTTATACCTTTGACTATGTAGCAATGCTATTCCAACCATAGCTTGATTTTTAAAAAAGAATATTGTCTTCAGTTAGATAAGCCTTTTATTAAAGTAAAAGCTATTTGCCAACATAATGTAGCTGTCCCGAAAGGGACGATGTTACTGCATCGTTTCTAGCTGGCTATACGACACACTATCAGTGTACCGGTAGTGCGTCATATAGCCAGCTGGAAACGATGTTTCTTATTGCTTTATTGCCCACAAGGGGCTAAACATAGAGGGGACAAACAAGGGATTAAGTTGATTACATCGATCCCAGTGCGTAACTGGTACTTAATTTGTCAGCCCCAAAAGGATGAAAAGCAAAGTCGACCTTGGTGGAATTTGAACTCAGAATGTAGCAACAGACAAAATACTGCTAAGCATTTCGCCCAGCATGTTAACGTTTCTGCCAACTCGCCACCAGTTGGAAATGATGTTTCTTGGGGCTAAAACAACAGTAACATCTTTCCTTTTGGGACAGCCACATTATGTTGGCAAACAGCCTGTACTTTAAAGAACTGTTACTGAATGTCTCCCTTTGAGAGGTTTAGAAATAAAACCTTTTATTACCAACACATTTGAGACTATTTGTACTAAAAGCTCGCATTTGAGACTATCTGTACTAAAAGTTCACATTTGCATTAAATTCTCAGCCTAAAATTTCCACCAAAATCTGGAAGATAACCTGAAATTTCAATTTGTCAGCACCAATATAATTCTTTCTACTGCAGGTGCAAGACTTGAAATTTTGGGGGATGAGGCCAATCAATTGCATCAACCCCAGTATCCTCACTTTGAGGATGTAGCCCTCTTTCCTTTCCATCTGCCTCAGAATTCCTGAAAGGATCATAAACACTGTCTCCCCCCCCCCCACACTTCCCTAAAAAAATTAAAAAAGTAAATCTCAAGTATTTTTTTACTTATTTCGATCATTGGATTCTGGCCATGCTGGGGCACTTCTTTGAAGGGTTTTATTCTAACAAATTGACTCCAGTACTTATTTTTAAAGTCTGCTAATTAATCTATCGGTCTCAAGAACATAAACAAACCAACAGTGGTTGTCAAGCAGTGGGGGGCAAACACAAACTAAAAGACACACACACACACACACACACACACACACATACAAACAGGCTTCCACACAGTTTCCATCTACCAAATTCACTGACAATTGGTTGGCCCAGGACTATAGTAGAAGACACTTGACCAAGGTGCTGCACAATGGGACTGAATCAGATACCATATGCTTGCAAAGCAAGCTTATTAACCATACAGACATTGAAAACCAGTCAATTTGATCCTTGAAGACATTATCACAAAACAGTTGAAATTACTTTTCTTTTTCACTCTTGTGTTTTGACAGCTATATCCTTCTGAAGATATCAGTGTCTACAACAATTTGGTACAACAATTACAGCAATATCTACTGGAAAATAGCATTCCTACGAAAGACAAGAGTACAGAACGTATACAGTTACAAATTGGCAGAAAAGACATCACACTTCATACTGCTTTGATCCACTCATTATTAATTGGCTTAGAGACATTTTATGCAAGTAATACAAACAGAAATCCAAGAATCCCTGACAATCATGACGTGATGGAGTTTTACATGGACCCAAACATATCAAAGTAAGAACTTGTTGACAATATTTGCATTTGGATATGTTTTATTTTACTTAGTTGATAAATGTTTCTCATTTGATACATATATAATTCAGTCTATACCATAAATGCATATTTGTGGTCTTACATTCATAATTATAGGCTTGCATAAATACTGCATGTAGTGATATGAATAATATAGATGTTTTTGATCTAGTTTGTATTCTTTGCCTTCAAATTTGATGGCAAAAAATCCAAACTAGATCGAAAACATCTATAAAAAGATTACACACACACATGCATGCACACACACACGCACACTCACACGCACACACACACACATTCATAAACTATAAACACACTTACACATGTTTAAATATGTATACATACATCACACATACATGAATACAAAAATACATTTTTACAGACACATGCTTTCATATATTGTGTGTGTGTGTGTGTGTGTGTGTGTGTGTGTGTGTGTATGCATTCACATTAATATAAAACATACTTTATTATGTGTGTGTATTTATATATATATGCATACATGCACAATTGCATGAGTACAAAAGCATAGTCATTCCACTGATGGATATATATACAAGTATTTGATTACAAAACGTGCGCACACACACACACATACACAACAAATCCAACTGTATATATTTATTTCTTTTTTTATGAACTACAAAGTTGCATGTGTGTGTGTGTGTACACATGTTACAAAAGTAGATGTGGACTGGAAGAATGAGAAGGGTATTTGACTAAATAAACACCTTGTAGAATTTAGTTACGTCTGTTTATGATGATGTTTGAATTTCAACAAAGTCCACTTTAATTTTCATCATTCTGAAGTTGTAGTGCACCTGAGCACAGTATACAATAAATTCATTTCTTTTTTCTTTTATAAGATAAAGAAAGGCTCACCAAGTACGAAGGTCAATATAATTGACTGATCCCTCTCACAAAATTTGTGACTTTATGCTTATGTTAGAAATCATTATTATTAATGTTATTACTGGCAGTAAACAGGTTGAATCATTAGACTGCTAGACAAAATGCTTAGCAGCCTTTCTTCCACTATACATTCTGATTTCAATTGCTGCCAAGGTTAACTTTGCCTTTAATCCTTTCAGCATCAATAAAATAAGTATTAGTTGAACACTTGGGTCAATATAATTGACTTACCTGCTTCCTCATGCTGGCCTTGTGCCAAAATATGAAACCATAATTTTTTAAAGAAATCACTATCATTATTCCTTTTGTATGCTTTTGTTGGGGTTTTTTTTCTGGTCATAATTGATTGCACATAGACCATCATTGTGTTTTGTAATTTGTCCTTGTAAAGCATCATTCTAGAATGGAGGATTCATGAAACAGTTAGACAACTGGCCAACGTTTTGTAGAATTTGTTTCAGCTCTTTGTATTTAGCAGCAATGCCTATGACATCACTGATGCTAATCTTTATCAGCCCAAATCAGCAGCCTTTCCCTTGGATAAACATCAACAGTGTAAAGAGGTAGAGACATTTACGCATGGGAAACTGCAAGTCTTCCTTAAAAAAAACCTTGCGTAAACCTGCACTTACATATACAGATGCTTGGCCAACACTAACTGACAGGGACCCTATAAAGTCCTCTCATCCATTGCCCTTCTGTCATATAAAATTAATTATTTATAAATTCTTTGCTAACATTTCTTCCTTTGCTTTAGTTTATAAATCTAATGAATATATTATTTCCTAAAATCCAGGAAAAGTGATGTCTTCCTGCCGACTGTTGCTAGTTACACAAACAGAAAACTGGAAGAGAAGAAATATCAAGAGGCAGATTTGAAAGACCGTGAGTTACTTTCAATTGGTTAACTTTCTCTCATACATTTCATTTCACTCATGTAATATCTTAGCTTTGTACTTAAGTCTTTAATTATATATTTTAATAAGGTGGTTTTCTTTGTTATGTTTTTTATTTATTTTTTTATTTATTTATTTATTTGTAAGTTGGTCCTGTGACCTTTGCACATCCTTTTAAACTTAACCAAAACATCTACATGTCAATCATGGGCCAGAAGAGAACCAGGGTGGGTTGGTTCTATCTGAATGTTTCCAATAAAGAAAGAAATTCTACTAAAAGCCCTTGTGCTGATGTTAAAGCTGGCAACATGTTAAATCCACATAAAAAAATACTTTTGTATGCTGGGAATCTAACTAGGTTACCTATTTCTGTAGTATTTAACTTAGTATGTTTTCATTGCACTTGTTGACTGAAAGAGTAGTAGTGATGAGGATGAAATGAGTAGAATAATTGGCTTTGTTAAAATGTTATATTTACTAATGAAGTTGACGCTCGTTATTTAAGATGTAAACTGAGAGAAAATGAAATGGATGTTGACAAAAAGTGAGTGAATGTAACATTGGAGAGAAATTATAGAGTTAAAATTAATATAAGGTAACAGAGAATTTCACTTACTCTAGATTTGGATAGTCTTTGTGTTAATTGAGCTATGAATAAAAGATATAGCAAGGCATTGGTGTGGCCATGTGGTAAGAAGTTTGCTTCCCAACCACATGGTCCCCAGTTCAGTCTTCCATTATAGCTTCAGGCCAACCAAAGCCTTGTGAGAGTATTTGGTGGATAGAAACTGAAAGAAGCCCAGTGTGTGTGTGTGTGTGTGTGTGCGTGTGTTTGTCTCCCACCACAGCTTGACAACTGGTGCTGGTGTGTTTACATCCCTGTAACTTAGCAATTTGGTGAAAGAGACTGAGAGAATAAGTTGCAGGCTAAAAAAAAATAACAAAAAAGACCCATAAGTACTGGGGTCAATTCATTCAACTGGAATTCTTCAAGGCAGTACTCTGGCATGGCCATACAATTAAAAGATTTAAAAAAAAAGCTACTTGTGTATTTTGTGTGTGTGCGCGCGTGCGTGTGTGTGTGTGTGTGTGTGTGTGTGTGCGTGTGCGTGTGCGTGTGTGTGTGTGTGTGTGTGTGTGTGTGTGTGTAGCCACTAATAGGAATGTTTGAGTATATACAGGTAATTAGATATTCAAAATTCCAATCAATTTGACGTCCTGACTTCTGAATTTTATGACTGAAAGAATTGCTTTTTGAGTAGATAAATGGTTAAATTGTTATTGGATAAAAATGTCTTACAGTATTTGTTCTGGTACTTAACATTCCTAGTGCTCAAGTAGATGTGGTAATCTTGTCTGCATCAAGCTAAAAGGATGATATCTTGACAAAAGTACCTGAAATAAAGTGATAGGATACAACCTATGTATAATCCTCATGAAAATTCTCATTACTGCTTGTCAATGAATTCCCCAGGTCATCATCATCATTTAAAGTTTATTTCCCATGCTGGTATGGGTTGGACAGTTTGATTGCAGCTAGCCAGACAGAGAGCTATCCAGGCTGCAATTGTCTGTTTTGCTATGGCTTCTAAAGTTGGAGGCCCTTCCTAATGCCAATGCCTTCATTAAAAAAATGGGATGATCATGGCTGGTGTCTTTGATACTTGGTCATCCCTGATTGAGCTGACCTAGGGTTAAATAACAACAACAACAACTGAAAGTGTTGCGATTTTTTAAAGTTGTATCATGATGATGATGATGTATCTCATTCTACTCCAAATCAGTGAGAACCATATATGACTTCTCAGATTATTTATAAAGCTGTCCATATCTACAATAAATGATTTGGTGGTCAATTACTCGGTAATTAACATACAAAGGAAATTATGTAGCCCAATAGATTATTCCTGTTAGTTAATTTTATTGATAAACCTAGTCTAGATGGTCTTTCTAAATGTCATGTAACTCTGAAATTATTTTAAAGCAAGGCTAAATATATATTGGTTTCACATTTTGGCACAAGGCCAGTAATTTTGGGGGAAGGAGTAAGCTGATTATGTCAACCCCAGTGATCAACTGGTACTTGTTTTATCAATCCCTAAAGGATGAAAGGCAAAGCTGACCACAGCAGAATCTGAACTCAGAAAATAAAGATGGATGAAATGCCGCTAAGCATTTTGTCTGGTACACTCACGATTCTATCAGCTTGTCACCTTAAGCTATATATATATCACTAGTGGGTTCCCATAGAAAATTTATGAGTAATTAATATTCAGTTTTATTGTTAATTACTTGCAGCAAACTATATAACTATATTGAATAGGATTCGTCATCATTTCTCTATAGATTGGTGAATTATATCCTTACCAAAAACTGAGCTAAAAACCTAGAGTGTATTTGAAACCTCAACCTCTGAGATACATTACTCACTCAGCCTTATGTTCCTATATTGATTAAATGTACTGGTTTTCTTTCTTAATTTTGTGTTTTCTTTTTCAGGAAAATATCTACGTCCTAGCTGTAGTGAAGGTATTTATTTACTATTATACTTGATTATGATGCAATAACTGCCACTGTAATGATTGTTTTATGTAATAATAGTAGGAAGGTAGTGTCTAGGATTTGTATGAAGTGTTGGTAATTACGTAAATTAAAGTACTTACATAAACTATCCAGTGCCACATGTCCATTGAATAATATTTGAATTCATGCCCATGTAGTCCAGTGGTTGGTTTCTTGGTCATTATACTTAATTTGGTTATTGTTACACTTAATTCTGTGTCTATTGTTATATTTTACCCAATTTTTCATAGAAAACTGAAAACCACAGACACACAACTCAATGTTGGTCTTTTGATTCTCTCTTTCAGATCCTTTGGCTGTACCATTTCTAATGAAATTTAACATTGAACCACCAGTCAAACTCACACCAGCATTTGACCCCAACATTTCCACATATGAAACCAGTGTGCCTTATGAATTACTACTGATAAAAATTTGGGGGTTTGCCCAAAGTTGTCAATGCATCTCTAAGATAGATGACAAATTTGGTTTCCCGAGGTAAAATATTATTAGATCATCATTACCATCATCATCATCATCATCATCATGTGATTATTTTTTCAGACTTGCATCGGTTAAAAAGGGTTAAACTCCTTATTTTATGGCCTAGAAAGCTCTCATAAAGTTAGGAAGGGCTTGAGAACTGAACCCTGATAGACACTGGTTTGCATACTAAATACCTCACTGAATGCATTGCTAACTTTCTCCACTCTGATGGCATCCCTCTACATGGCTTTAATGACTCTCACAAGCAATTCATATACTCCAAGTGTTTTTTAGCAATCACCAGACTACAGAACATAGCACCCTATCAAAGCCTGCTCCAGGTAGACAAATGCTAGGTTTAGTGACCTACACTGAGCTGAAAATCTTCTCCTAGTTGTGTCACTACAAAGAAAATATCAGGAGTATGCCATCCCATCATAAACATGATGTGCATTTTACTTAAGTTAATCCTGTTCCTAATTAGATGTGTTATAACTCTTCCTGTTCCTACCATAATTTCATTTGATGTTTCTGTAAATAATTCTTTTTAGAACATCTCCTTAGCATTATCCTATTATTTTAAATAAGACAAAACACATCGAATGATACAGTAACCAATATATTATTTGGAAAGGAACAAGATAGTTACAGCTAGTATACTGGTCTTAGGTTAGCTTGATCAGATTAGAACTGATTACAACATGCTGATTCAATGTAAATCTATAAATTATACACTTTTACTGTTTTTGGTCCATTTTTTTAAGCATTACTACTCTGTAAAATCCCAAGTGTTTAAAAACTAACGACATCATCATGAGTTCAGACCATCCCTTTTATTTCATTTTTTCCACTTCATTAACAAAAACGTTAGTGATTGATTAATTAATTAACGAGTATACTGTTCTTATAAAAATTATTTGAAGGGCCATCAACTATACTTTAGGAATTGGCACCAACCGAATTACAATTGCTGTAGTGGATGTGACTTATATGGAACCACTTGCAGTAAACACTTATACAGTAATAATCCACAGAAGACAACCTCAAAAGGAAGAATTTTCACCAGGTGTCAACCACGTTGTCTGTAGCCTGAAGCAGGTAAGAGTTTTACCAAAATTATATCTTCCTTTTGTTTCTCTTTCTCTTTCTCTCACACTCTCTCCTTTACTTTCTTGCCCCACCTCTCTCTCTCTCTCTCTCTCTCTCATATACATACACCCACACACACACACACCTACATGCTAGAAATAGCTAAATCTTCCTCATACTACAAGGGGAATTATCTGCACTTTTGCCATAGCATATCTTTATTATTGTCACACTGCCTTCCACGTATGCATGCTTATAGTTGGTATTATTGTGGTCATATGATCGAAGTTTGAGCCTGATCACACCATTTTTCTTTCTGGTTTTACAGTGTAAGCATGGCTGCTCCACTAGCAATGTTTACCAAAGAAGAACAAAGAGCAGTAATCCAATTTTCTCTTGTCAGAAGGTGCTTGTCAGGTGCTGAAATTCATTGGAGGCTTTTAACACAATACAGGGACAATACACTACTGTGTGGAAGTGTGTATGAGTGGATCGAGAAGTTTTAAAGTTTAAAAGTTCTGGGACTCAAATGGGCCTATACTGGAAGACTACCTGGAAAAGGAGTGTATGATCAACAGTGCAAAACACAGTGCTTTGCTGGCCAACAAACTGAAGCCAGAAATTCATACCAAAGCTTATTGTCAAAAAAAGTTTTGTTGTTGTATGACAATGCACGCCCGCACATGGCCATCTGGACCATTGAAACCATTAACCAATTGGGTTTTGAGGTGCTGGAACACCCTGCCTACAGCCCAGATCTCGCTCCTTCTGACTATCATATCTTTGGATTGCTCAAAAATGCTTTTACGAGGTTGTTGATTTTCTATGGAAGAAGATGTGAAGGAAGCAGTGCATAAATGGTTGCATGACCAATCGAAAACCTTCTTCTTGGAGGCAATATGCAAGATTATGGACCGCTGGACCAAGTACCATTGAAAAGGAAGGATACTATATAGAAAAATGACGTACTTGTTTATCTTCTGCTTTTGTGTAAATGCATTGCAAAAACAAGAGTAAATACATTGAAAAACAAGAGTGTGTATAATTTTTGACTCACCCTCATACATTCCTTCATCTTATAAAAATACATTAACAAACCAACACCAGTTATCAAACAACAGTGGAGACAAACGCACACAGTGGGCTTCCACACAGTTTCTGTTTATCGAATTCACTGTTTTACTATAGCCCCAAGTTGGCATGGGGCTATAATTGAACCTAAAACTACCAGGTGGCAAAATGAGTTTCTTAACCACACAGCCATGTCTATGCCCATAGCTATGCCTATGTCTATTGTTTAAAAGATTAATGGACATAGTTCTTTTAATGATTATTTAAAGAACTATTAAGGTCATCTTTGCCTTTCATTTTCCTGGGGGTCATAGATAGATCTGCTCAAACAAGGTTCACTCAGAACTAAACAAAAAAAATAAAGTATAAATACTAACAGATTTAGTGGCTGATGCATAACAATAACCACATGAATTAATCTTCTGTACAATTTTTAAACTGAAATATATGTATTATTTTGTCATTAACCCTAAAAACACAAGATAAATTGAACTTTTATCTAATTTCTTTGTTAAAATTCTTGTTACTTTCTACTAGGATTGCTCCCTGAAATTTTCTGAAGATTCTGACTGTGGCTTACATAAGACAGCATTTAATTCTTGGTCTGATATGTTATCCTACATTGAAATCTTACCACCGTGTGTTACAGCTGATATGCCAGGTATGGTTGAGACTAATAGAAAAATATTCTTTAATTTTTTTTTAAATTGAAAGATTGGTGTGACAGGCCAGATCTGGCCAGTTTGAACATAAAATAGGTAGAACATTTTGGCCAAGTGCCACATAATATACATTGGTGCTGGTGCCACATAAAAGGCACCCAGTACACTCTGCAAAGTGGTTGGCATTAGAAAGGGCGTCCAGCTGTAAAGACCAAGATAAAACAGACTATGGGACCTGGTTCAGCCCCTAGCCTTGCCAGTTCTTGTCAAGCCATCCAGCCCATGCCAGCATGGAAGACAGAGACATTAAATGATGATGATGACTATGAAGAGTTAAAAGTTCTTTCATACTTCTGCGATTTGAGCACTGAAATAATTCCAGTGCAACATATTGGTTAAAATCAGTCTTTCATGATATAACTATTATATGTGTAACATGCATTTACATGTACAAAGCAGGGGAAAATACTGGCACTTCTCAAAAAGACAAAGCCTTGAAGAACATAGTAGTAACAGGAAACTTGAAATAACAATGGAGTGAAAGCTCAACTGAGTGGCTGCATCATAATAAGTTTGCTTCCTAACCACATGTTAAGTTCCATGTTAAGTCCCACTGCATAACTCTTTTATTGTAGCCCCAGGCCAACCAAAGCCTTGTGAGTAGAGTGATTTTGTAGACAGAAACTGGAAGAAAACTGAAAGGCAGTGAGCTGGCAGAAACGTCAGCACACTGGGCAAAATGCTTAACAGTATTTCATCTGCCGCTACGTTCTGAGTTCAAATTCCACAGAGGTCGATTTTGCCTTTCATCCTTTCGGGGTTGATTAAATAAGTACCAGTTACGCATTGGGGTCGATATAATCAACTTAATCTATTTGTCTGTCCTTGTTTGTCCCCTCTGTGTATAGCCACTTGTGGGCAGTAAAGAAATAAGAAACTGAAAGAAAACTGACATACACATACACAGGTGTGTGTATATATTATTGTCTCCTTGCTTTGACATTGCATGTTTGTTGTAAACAAGTGTGTCACTGTCATGCAAGAGGTGTTCTTTGCTACCAAAACTTTCAAGACCTGTCTGGTCATGGGAAAATATCTTACTTGGAAACAGATGATGGTTGGTGACAGGAAGAGTGTCAGGTGTAGAAAATTCACCTCAACAAGTTCTGACCGCTTTCAACATGGAAAAGTGGGTGTTAAAACGATGATGATAATGATAGTGACATATACTTTACAGCTAATTATGTTTATTATTTTCTTTGATTAAACTTGTTATGTACATTTCCTATATAACAACCTGTTGCTCTTCTCCTTAAGTTCCCATGTTAATGCAGTTTTATGAAATTTTCAGGTCAGTGGGTTGTACCTTGCAGTAAATGTTCTTCAACAGCTCTCTGCTACTGGCAAAAGGCTATCTGGCAACCGAAATCTTGCACCCATCGCTGGTTCCCAAGAAATCAACTACAAAAATGTTTTACAAATAAAAAGGTTTGTTTTTGCTACTGTTGGTATTATTAAATTTTTATTAGTAGTACTAGTATTATTAAGGTGGAAAGCTGGCTAAATCATGAGCACACTGGGCCAAATCCTCAGCAGCCTTTTGTTTGTCATTACGTTCTGAGTTTTCTGCTGAGGTCAACCAATAACAACCTGGATTATTTAATGAAAGAATATCATCATCATCGTTTAACGTCCGCTTTCCATGCTAGCATGGGTTGGACGATTTGACTGAGGACTGGTGAAACCGGATGGCAACACCAGGCTCCAGTCTGATTTGGCAGAGTTTCTACAGCTGGATGCCCTTCCTAACGCCAACCACTCAGAGAGTGTAGTGGGTGCTTTTACGTGTCACCCGCACGAAAACGGCCACGCTCGAAATGGTGTCTTTTATGTGCCA
>NC_068982.1:143957570-143972456 GCF_001194135.2 Octopus bimaculoides
GCGCAATCGTCTCTCTTGCACGCCACAACTGATGCTTCTAATGTTCAGCTTTTCTCTCAAGATACTTACACTCTGACGAGTATTCAGATTGACATTACACATCCAACGGAGCATACTGGCTTCATTCCTTGCGAGCTTACGTATGTCCTCAGCAGTTACAGCCCATGTTTCACTGCCATGTAGCATGGTTGTTCGTACGCATGCGTCATACAGTCTGCCTTTTACTCTGAGTGAGAGTCCCTTTGTCGCCAGCAGGGGTAAGAGCTCTCTAAACTTTGCCCAGGCTATTCTTATTCTAGCAGCTACACTTTCAGCGCACCCACCCCCACTACTAACTTGGTCGCCCAGATAGCGGAAGCTATCGACTACCTGAAAATATTATATCTGCATAGATTTTTCTGTGAAATTAGGACCCATATTAAAACTCTTCAATCTATAAACTGTTTTCAATTTCTAATTGGAACCATCTAATTCCCCTTACATTACTTGTCTTAGAAAAGGCATGAACATCTCAGTTTTGTTTAAGCTCCGGCTAGTAAGTTAGGGTTTCATATTTGTGTAAAGAACAATTATTGTGATTATATGGTGGCACTGGTGATGGTGGAACTGAAGATGTCTGACATTTCAAGTGACATTAACCATGTTAACTACAGATCATCTACATTTACTCTTTTTTAGTTGCTGTTCCTTGGTGATTCAACCAATCGAGGAATTATGCATTATATTCTAGAGAAAGTGAACATGACCCTGCAGGAATGGGATAAAACACACAACATCAAACACTATGATAATCTCAATAACCATACAACAAGCATGAGTTTTGCTTATTATCCTCAGTTCTGGCTACCAACAGATCATAGGCCGACCTTTGATAAAGCTTTCTATCAACTCCTTCGCAAGTAAGTAATGCTTGGTAATTATCTTCAAGTACTCCCTTTTTTTCTTTTCCTTCTGTCCCAGTTTTTTTTTTTTTTTGTAACTATTCTTTAACTAAAATATGGAATTTTTTCAGATCAAGAGTTGTGAGCTCATAATTCCTCATTAGCACAAATTAATCATGGATTCGTCATCATCATTTAATGTCTCTTTTCCATGCTGGCATGGGTTAGACAGTTTGTTTAGAGCTGGCAAACTGGAGAGCTGCACCAGGTTCCATTTGTGTGTTTTGGCTTGATTTCTATAGCTGGATACTCTTCCTAATGCCAACCACTTTAAAGAATGCACCAGGTGCTTTTTACATGACACTGGCACAAACTCTTAATTTCTTGTTTTTGCTCACTTTAATTTCTTCTTTTTTTTCTAATTCCATTTTTTTGCTCTCTTTAACCATGCTTGTTTTCAGACTTTTAGTTAGGTTTGTTTTATGTGTTCTGGGTAATAAAAAACTTTCTTTCCATAAATTCCATGTTACTCTTGTGACTGAAAAAAATTGGGAATGTGTATTATATATAATGTATGAACACCAAGGAAATAATCCCTGTGTATCACATATAAAATGCAGAACTGACAAAGGCTAAATAAAGAATTATATTTTTTAATTAACTCCTTTTTTATCTTCAACTAAAATAATGTATCTTCTTAGACCAAGGATTGGGAGTTCATTATCCATTACATACCTTAGCTGAGGCATTTCTATGAAAATATACCTATCTCTTCCAATTGCAATGTTTTTGAATGAAATATTTTTGTGAAAGTTCGGTTAATGAATGACAAGAAGGCAAAATATAAAACTAGTCTCGATAACTGACACTTGCCTTTTCTTTCTCTCTTCATAAATTTATTTATTTAGCTAAGGCTTCAGACTATTGGACCAAGAATCAAATAGAAGTGGTTCAGCACTACACTTTTGTTTCCAGCCAAGACATTTAACTCTCAACAATTCAGTCTACATCATCATCATCAGCAGCAGCAGCAACATCTTTTATCATCCATCTTCCATGCTGGCATGGATCAGATGATTTCACAGGATCTCACAAATCCAAGGGCTGCATTTTGCTTTAATGTCTGCTTTAGCATAGCTTCTGAGGTTGGATGCACTTCCTAATGCCAACTATTTTCAGAGTGTATTGGGTACTTTTTCCATAGCACCAGCACTAGTGAGGTGACCATGAAGCTTTCAGAAAGTAAGATCCTTTTTGAATGAATGAGGCTACAGTAGAGAGAAAAGGCCAGAACAGAACAGACTTCTCACCATAAAGCTACATAGCTACTCACATTATAAAAGGAGACTCACTAGTCTCTATATATATATGGCTATTCTACCAACATGCAGATAAATATATTGAAAGTCCAACTTTGGTTGAAAGTTAGAAAGTACACTATATAATTTATGAGCATTTTAGTAACTTACAGTGGCATCATCATCGTCATTTAAAATAGACATTTGTTGATGATGATGATGATGATGATGGTGATGGTGATGATCATGATCATGATCATGATCATGATCATGATCATGATCAGGATCATGATCATGATGACAGTGGATTTGATTATACTTCCAACAGGTATAAATTGGATAATAATGGGTTCCACCAAGTTAACTTGCCCTATTATAAAATATGAATACGTATATAGGTTGTTTAACACTAGGTCAGCTTTCCTGGATCAGGTGCATGACCAAAAGTATTCTAGCTATGACCATCCCATCCCATCCCTTTTCTTCCCCCCCCCCCCCGAGTGTATTCCAGACCAATATCCACCATATCTTTTGTGTTTTGTTTTTTTTAGACAGACTGATGTGATTTGAGGGAAATGTAGCTGTTATTTCCAGCTAATCTTGTGAATATTTTAAGACACTCCCATATGTTAATACGTGTGTGTTTGGTGTCCCATTAATGCCGAAAGTTTTAAGGTCTCTACATCTGTTTTATTTATTTGTTTAGCCATCTAGTTATCTTATTCAATGTTGTTGAAAGGCAAAGAGTTGTTATCTCCACACAAATGCTATAGTAAATTTGTCTTTCATCAATGTATTTATGATACATAGATGCTTCTATTGCATATAATGGATATTTATTTTGTTGTTTTTCCATGGAACTGAATAGAAATTTACCAATAGAAAACAATACAAACACAGTTCTTGTCATTGGAGGAGTGCACTGGCTTAATAAACATCATATCGACATCATTAAACGAGGACTGAAAAGGTTGGTTGGTTATTTTCACTTTTAGTGTTGCTTTCTCGTTGCTGTTTTTCCATTTTGCTGTTGTTTTTATTTTTATATTCTTATTCTTTCTTTACTTTCAATTTACAAAATCACCATCATGAAAGTGGATTTTGTTGTTACTGTTTCCAGACCCATCTTAGGTCTGATCAAGCAAACCTATACACTTTTACTCTTACTCTTTTACTCTTTTACTTGTTTCAGTCATTTGACTGTGGCCATGCTGGAGCACTGCCTTTAGTCGAGCAAATCGACCCCAGAACTTATTCTTTGTAAGCCTAGTACTTATTCTATCAGTTTCATTTGCCAAACTGCTAAGTTATGGGGACGTAAACACACCAGCATCAGTTGTCAAGTGATGTTGGGGGGACAAACACAGACACACAAACATATACACACACACATACATATACATATATACGATGGGCTTCTTTCAGTTTCCATCTACCAGATCCACTCACAAGGCTTTGGTCGGCCCGAGGCTATAGTAGAAGACACTTGCCATGCAGTGGGACCGAACCCGGAACCATGTGGTTTGTAAGCAAGCTACTTACCACACAGCCACTCCTACACCTATGATCAAATTTTTCTAGCTCTGATCAATCTATCTTAGATTCAGAGAAGCTAATTTAAGAGAAATTAGCCAAGTCAGATGATCTTATAAAAACTCCTTCAGTGAACATGGTGATGGTAGCGGTGGCATCATTGTCATAGCTATTCTTCAACCTAGAACAATGGAGGAACAATGACTTATAATGTTCCTCTCACAAACAATTTGCTATTTTAATTGCAAAAGTTACATTTACCTTTCATTCTTTTTAAGGTCAATAAAATAAAGTACCAATCAAGTACTGGAGGTTATTCTAATGGACTTGTTTCATCATCTCTAAATTGTTAGCTATGTACCAAAATTTGAAACAATGATTATTATTCACTTGTGTCACAGCATATTGCTGGGGATTATTTTTATTTAGGTGGTGAGCTGGCAGAATCACTAGCATGCCAGATGAAATACCTAATGGCATTTCATCCATTTTTATATTCTGAGTTCGAAGTCCACTGAGATCGACTTAGCCTTTCATCTTTTTGGGGTTGATAAAATAAAAATCATTTCAACACTGGGGTCAATATAATCAACTTAACCCCTATGCCAAAATTGCTGGCCTTGTGCTAAAATTTGAAGCCATTATTATCATTGTTGTTGTTGTTGTTCTTGTTGTTATTATTGTTATTGCAATTATCGTTGTAGGGAAGGATTAACAGGAATATTTCTGGTCATTAAAGACTTAGGTGCAGGCTTCCATCAACCTGTGGAAGGACTTCATTGTTTAAATTTGGTAAGTTACAACCATCATTACTTTATTGCTTACCTCAAAAAATTCAGGTTATTCTGAGCTGGAAACTACAGCCTAGAAGATGACCCTCATCCTAGAAGATCTGTAGAGCTCAACGAGGATGTCCTGCAAACCTTGGTGGAATCCCATCGTTACTTTTGAGAAACTAGCAGAGAGGCTTGGATTTGGTCATTCAATAATTCATCGACAACTTTCTGAGTCTAATCACGTGCAGAGAGTGAATGTGTGCTCTTCTTTACCATCATGTCTCACAAATGAACCTTTATTGAATCAAATAGTGACTGGAATTGAGAAATGAGTTCTCTATAAAAATGCCAAGCACCGAAGACAGTGGGTAGGGAAAGTAGAAACACTGGCACTCCAGGCTAAAGAAGGTCTTCACCCACATAAGGTGTTGTTATCAGTTTGGTGGGATATGAAAGGTTTAGTCCACTTTGAACTTTCAAGTCCAAACCAAACGATAACAAAGGAAATCTACTATGAACAGCTTGAGCGACTTAAGTGAGCACTAGAAGAAAACTGACTGCCTTTGGTTTCAAGACGAAAGGTGTATCAAGCAGATCTATAATCATTGACCATTTTGTTTCTTTCAGATGTATATTGTGACCATTTTGTTTCTTTCAGATGTATGTCTTGGACTACATTACACTTTTGGCTGGGGACGTAGTTAGAAAGGACTTACAGTATGGAACAGAGAACAGTAAACTCTATAGTGCTTGCATCTTTGTGTGTATGTGTGTATCTATGTCTATGTATATTTAGATGCCTGTGTACATATTTATATGTCTTTGAGTATGTGGTCAGTCCTTTACAACCGATTTTTATATTTTTCCTGTTTCCAGAAAGAACAACAGAAACTGCTTTCCCATAATTCCATTCTCACCAATTATGCCCGACAAAATGGTTTCCATGTGGTTGAGACATTCAACATGACAATGAGTCGATATAGGGACTTTTTACAAGGACAATGCGCTTGTCACTTTCACAAAGTAAGTGGTACCAGAAAAATATTTGAAAACAAACAACTAAAATTGTTCTTTTTTCTTTTCCTGCTTTTAAATAATTTTCTTTTTTTTAATATTTACGCTTGATATTATGACTAGGTGCTTCAGATTTTGAATTAATTTGTTAATTAGATACAAGTACATTGGCATAGAGTTCTTTTTATTTATTTATTTATTTTTTTATTTCATTTTATTTATAATAGCAGAGACATTATTCGACTTGTCTTAAGCTTCCTACTTTAGAACTAATATTATTTCCACAACATTGCCAAATGGCCGTCTAACACCATTATAACTATAACTTTTGAAATTTTTGAAACTTTATACTATTTGCTACTCCAGAATTCATCAGTATTCCTAAATAAAAAAATATATTACTAAAAGTAAGTTTAGGATAATAACTCAACTAGACCGATGGAATTAATTTAAAAAACTGAGATAGATGAGAAGCAATGAATGATGTATGCAAATGATTCTTAAAATGAACTTCAGAAATTAAGAAACAATTTCACCGAAAGTTGAATTTTCATGCTTAGGGAAACAATCTGATCTTTGTTAGCAGGGTATATATATATTGTGATATACATATATATGTATGCGTGTGTGGTATATAAAAATTGTCAAGAACGTGATTTTATGAAGATATCTTTACTGATGAAGGAGACATTGTCCACATGGTTTGTAAAGTTTCTATTAATTTTCCTACCAGGACATGAACTCTAGAAACAGCCGTAGAAAGTGGACTTCCTCAAATTGTGTTATATACCTTATATACCATTTATATATTTTTTAAAAGACACATTGAATGGATCTTTTAATTGAAACTCTTAACTGCTCTTGATTTTAGTATGAAAAATATTTTTATCAGTTCTCTTTTTCTCACACTTCTTTCCATATATATCCCATATGGGTTTTATTTACATGTATTTAAATGTATATTTATATATATATATATATATTTTTAGAAATATTTTTTTTTAATATTCATATATGTTGATATGTATTAATATATATATATATGCATTTTAAGTTGAATTTATAACTGTATGAGTTATAAAAAGTTGATCGCCTATTTTGAGTTTATATCTTAATTCTTATCTTTTGTCTCGGGTTCGACCCAAGCACTTCTTAAGCAGTTCTATATATTTCATAAGAAAGAACAATAATATTATATGCATGTTTATATATATATATATGCATGCGTGCATATATACATATATATATATGAATGTATATATATACATATACATATATATATATATATATATATATATATATATATATATATATATCCAAAGTTTAAAATTTTTACATTTAAGAAAGAGATTTGACGCCGATGTCCATATCAATGTATTTAATCCGATGTTAACATTTCTGTATACAGCTATATTTGACCACTAAGTATAAGTCAAATATATCAGTTGCCATACACTTCATCAGGAATAACTTTCTTTAGAACAAAAAAAAACAAAAAAAAACATAATGAATTAATCGAACAAAATCAAAAATTCAAAATTTTAAATCCATACTGCATTTCCAGCGTTAACCTGTCTAATATAATTTTTCTCTTTTTATAACTAATTCCAATAGGGGAGGTAACTCCTTGCCATATTCTATGACTCTTACAATTATTACTAAAATTTCTAATATTAATTATTCAAGGCACATAAATTATATTATCCTAGGAGCCACTGCAAAGCCCACAATTACTATTGGCAAACCGTGCATTGATATGCCTGCCTTAAAGTCCAATATTATACTACAGAAATGTTAACATCGGATTAAATACATTGATATGGACATCGGCATCAAATCTCTTTCTTAAATGTAAAAATTTAAAACTTTGGATATATAAACAAGGAGAACGATCCTTAAGGAGTCTAATTTAGATTTTTTGAGGTGAAATCTCATGCTATATTGGTAACAATTACAGAGTTTACTTTGAAAAATTATATATCTATACACACACACATACACATACTACTATTCTATGCATTTTTTTAAACATTGTATATTATTTTCAATATTCTCAGGTTGTAACTTTAAAAAAACAGAAGAAAAAATGCCATAAGAAATGTCCTCATTCTCAGTCAGACCAAGAAGAAGATTATCAATCTCGAACCTTCCATGTAGAAGGAGAAATTAATGCAATCTATTCAGAAATGATGATTACTCAAATATGTTCTCACAGTTTCAGTCATTCTTTGTCATGACTATAAAAGGTTCCTAAGAAATTATTAATTTGCCTGATTCTAAGTTTTCTTAGTCATTTTGTTCCAGAATTTCATCAGACAAAAGAAGACTGTTCTGAATCCACACATCTGGGCTGTGTGAAAACTTAGTCAACAACACATTGCTCAAGGTCTAGCAGGGCTGAGTATACTGGTGTTGACAATGAGTTAACCCAAACTTGTGGCGCTGGAAGATATTATAACAAACTGCAAAAATTTCAGAGAAAATACAAATCTAAATACAGCAGTAGACTTTGTAATCTTCTGAACATATAAGAAAAATGTTTATAATTTTCTATGAAAATGTGATAAATTCATAAGCTTCATAAAATTCATAATCTTCATAAAATTCATAAACCAATGTAATTTTCAAACATGAAACTTGTATATTATTTTACTTACATTTATTTTTATTCATATTTTTCATCAATCAACATCTTCAATCAGATATATTGTTGTTTTGTTTTTTACCAGTATATCAGTATTTAAATCATATTCACAGAAAGTTGGTTTCTATCACAAAGGATAATATACTGTATATTGTAGGCAATATTTAACAGGAAGTGTCCATGCTTTGGACAAGAATAATTGATTCCATAAGGAACACAAAAAGCCTCATCTGAAAATCAAAGCAATGATACTTGCTACTACATACAGGCTACGATATTATATTTAATGGATTTTGAAGGTGATGGATTGAAAGGATCATTAGAGCATCTTTGTTCTAAGTTCAAATCTCCCCCAAATTAGTTTTGTCTTTCATCTTTTTGGGGTTGATAAAGTACCAGTCATTTACGAGTTAATGTAATTGACTGCTTCCTTTAAAAATTGTTGGCCTTGTGCCTATCCTACTAGAGGCAATAATTTTTATTAATTTAATTACAATTCAGTAATTAATATCTTTCCTTACAAAGTATTTTCTGTGACTTAGGAGTTTCAGTAAATTCTCAAAAATATTTTCCTACATCTAAAAAAAATATAAGTTGGAAACAGGAAAACATTCTTAAAGTTGATTTTGCTTCTTTTTTTTAAAGCAAACATAATTAATAATTTATACTTTTCAATTAAACTAATACTATTTTTTTAAAATTACATTCTGTTTCTATATTTTATAGAAAACAAAAATAGTATATATATATATATATATAAAAGTTATACTCCACCAAAAATTATTACTCTAAGCTGAATTCTCAGATATAAGAGTAGTGTTAATATATTTATTTTCATTCTAAAACCATTCATACAACAAATAGACAATAGGAAAAATTACAATTCTTCATCGCCACATCACTTAAGTGACATTAACCTTTAATGTTCCACAGTCGTGTGAATTATTTTAAAGTTTAAGTCTTGGACCAAATGCCGTAACTTTGTGCCTGGAAAGAATGTTGGGTTACACCCAGTTATAAAAGCTTAAGAATCAAGTGAATACTAGAGGTCTTCCAATTATTCAGAATCTGTGAAATTACAGTAGTGAGCTTTGGTAATCACTTAACCTGTCAAAAATATTTTTAACACTAAGACAATAGGAAGTTTTTCATTAATTGACATTTATAAATAAGACAAATATATTGTATGTGGTTATTTCTTTGAAGAGTTAATTATATATCTGAGTGTTTGTTCCAATAATATTAGATCTCAAAATGAAGTTATCAAAGCAAAGAATATGAAGAGAACTCAGTCATATGATTATTAAATTGTCTTTAATAGTAAGAGACTGCAAAAAGTGTTTGTCTCAGTACAGTATCCCTTTGTTATCAACTGGAAGTAAAAAATCATCTACATAGTCACTGTACAGTATGTCTTTGTAACTAATTTGCAATACAAGGGGACCAGTCATACAACATTAGTAGTAGACAACTATGGTTTTGTATAAAAACAATGTTTCTGTTGGGGTTTTAATTTTGACTACGTTTCAGCTTGTCTGCCCTCTGTGTTCAGCTAATATATTCCTACCTTTATACTTATATAGCATATAACATTGAAGTAGCTGGGGAAGTATAAACTGATTGAGGCATAGAGTTGTCAGAGACACAGACAAATCAGGTTAACATCCCAAAAGCCTATGTTACTTATGTAAGAAGTTATCTAAGAAATGTAGACATGCCAAAACTTATTATATTAATTGCAACACCAAATTCAAATCCTCTTATGGATCTGAAGACATTCATGTGAATTTACTCCAGTGTGTTGTGACTCTTTCATCAACACAGTCACCAGTAGTGACAGTCATACAACTACTTTGTTTATCAAAGGATCTATGTCTGAAATGCTAGACTTTTCCACTCCTTGCAGCAATCATCCACAAACTCTTAATTTCTGAAACCATTGCTGACAATGCCAACACTCAGTGATTACCTTGAATTCTGGATTTTATCCTTAAAACTTCTTTGTTGATTTCTTACTCTCCTTCACAAATCAACATTCCATATTTTTACTATGGTTACTCGATTAAGGTACAGTTTTCATGGGAGGACTGTTCCTGGCTTGACAAGATACCATATAACCAGTCTGTAAGTAGGAATCCTATTACTTGACTCAAACTGTTTCTGGCCAAAGCACTTAGCCATCAGATGAACCTAGCCACTTAATGAATAGATACCATAGAATGATGGAACATATGCTATATGCAATAGCAGCCATGTGAAATTTCTTTTTCATTCATTTACAGTACTGAAACTTCCTGTGAGTTCAGGTCATGATAGAAACACTAATGATGTGACCCTACAATCAGTTCTCTCACCACAATTTCAGGATGAACTAGAAAAAAAACTGTTCATTTTACAACCTGATAATAAGAGTTTATTCAATCCATTTATCAATGTAATATGCTTATTTATAACAACACATTATGGTAAGATAATTTACTTCATTATTCCATACCACACTTCTCTCATGTTCTATAAATGTTCACTAAAGAATTGCTAATTTGTTATAGTTTCTGAGAGAAAATTCTTCATATCAAATTGTACATTGACCAGGAATCATCTTTATTTTTCCAAATAAAAATATTTTGAAAACTTTGTTTCATTTTAAAGCTTTATTGTAAATTAACAGAATTACAATAAAATGAATTCTTTCTGCTTTGTTATATTCATAGTTAATCATTATTTAATTTTACATATACATAGGTCCAATGCTTGTCTCAGGTTACCATATTGAGTGGATGTGAGGCAGATACCAATGGAAAGGATACACTCTTTCAGAGGCAAATGTATTTGAAGGAAGAATTGAACTTAGCACTACAAGACAATGAAACATTTGTGTGTTACAGTACGATCGCCACTTAGTGATAAATTATATTGCTCTGTATGTCAGGCTATCTATTCTTGGCTACAGATGACAGGAAACAAAATGTTGACATCTTAGTTGATTGTCTGTACCCTATCATTCATCCATTCATTTTCCTATTATTTAGAAGAGGGAAAGATAGTACAACTGGTCAGTGAAGTTCTATTGGTCTAATGAAATTGATGCAGTTAACATTGTTCGGATATCTGTAGTTTATTGGCTGTATGAAAACAGTTCTAGAGGTTTCAAAGTTTGTAATGCACATCTGAAGCTGTGTGATTAAGAAGCTTGCTTCCCAATCATATGGTCTTGGGTTCAGTCCCACTGTGCGACCTTCAGCAAATATCTTCTGCTCTAGCCCCAGCCTGACCATGTGAATGGATTTGGTAGACAGAAACTGAAAGAAATCTTCTGTGTGTGTGGTAAATTGTGGTACAGGAGGATAAAGAAACATGCGGAGAATTGGAAAAAACACAAAGGGCGTAAACACGTTTGCCTCTCATCAGTTATTGAGCAAAAATCATCACAATTTCGACGCCTTACCAATAATATTGTTCAATTTAGCGCTGTCAACAGCAAAAAGCTGTTGGGTATAAATGAGCAAATATGAAGAACAAAACAAGTACAAAAAGACAGGTCACTCAACAGAACGGTAAAAAGCAAGTTATGAGGAGAACGGGAAAAAATGTGAAACTAAGAAGCAAGGACAGTGACGAAAAAATAAATATATGATAATCGACATAGTTTTTTTTTTTTTTTTAATACATAGAAAGCCTTTAGGTAAAACTAATAAGAAAGAACGCAGTCCTTTCGGATTTGGAAAAATATAGGCAAAACATGATAAACGGAAGCAAACTATGAGCTAGAACTAAATTTAAAATCTTAGACAGGGCCTGAAAAACCCAACTGTCTAAGAACGGTCAAGCCAAAAACGATAAGTAAGTTTTAGAAACAGGATGGTCACGTGGTACGTTTTCGGATGGCAGAGTGAGATTAAGGGAGAAAAAGAGAGAAGAAAGAATAGGAAGAGATGAAACGAAAAAAAGATAAACAAATACGGAGAAAGAGGGAATGTGGAAAGAAAAAGGGGAAAAAGATAGTTATTGACATGGTAGACAGAGAAGGAAATAGAAAGGTAAGCAAAAAGAACAGAGAGCAAATAAGTAGGTAAAGACAGAATAATAGGAGCAATCCGTCGGTTACGACGACGAGGGTCCCAGCTGATACGATCAAAGGAACAGCTTGTTCGTCAAATTAACGTGCAAGTGGCTGAGCACTCCACAGACACGTGTACCCCTAACGTAGTTCTCAGGGAGATTCAGTGTGACACAGAGTGTGACAAGGCCGGCCCTTTGAAATACAGGTACTACTCATTTTTGCCAGCTGAGTGGACTGGAGCAACGTGAAATAAAGTGTCTTGCTCAAGGACACAACGTGTCGCCGGAAATTGAACTCACGACCTTACGATCGTGAGCCGAATGCGCTAACCACTAAGCCACGCGCCTTCAATAAAGACAGATGGAGAGAAGGAGAGGAAATGAAGAAGAAAGGGGGCAGAAAACAAGAAAAAAGATAAAGAGATGGTTAAGTGAGTAAGGTGGATGAAAAAGCAAGAGAAGTAAGGTTATGAAAAAGAAAAAGACAGACAGGTAAGCTAAAATAGTTGTCGCATGAAATGGAAGAGAAAAAAGTGCCTAGCGTTACATTGTAGTTGTAAATGAGTATCATCGTCATACAAGCGAGATCGATAGTTTCTCTTCCGTGAAAAACATGTCTAACTATGGGAAAATATCACTTTGCTTGAAAAGAGGTGAGGGTTGGCGACAGGAAGGGCATTCGGCTGTACAAAAACTGCCTCAACAAATTCCGTCTGACTCATGCAGGAATGGAAAAGTGGATGTTATATGATGATGAATTAAAGGTGACACGCAATGGAGAAGAGAAGCAGATTTATCACGTGAAATGGATTGTAGTTTGCTAACTGAGGACTCGAAGTAACAAATGCTCATTTTGTCATAATTGAACATGAGGTTGTTCCTAGAAAACGAAACTATTAAAGAGAAAATTTGAATGCGAAAAATGTTTGTCTTTGTTTTTGATTTTTTACTAATCTTAATTAAAGATGTTTAAAAAGGGAAATCCGAAGAAATTTTCTTTAAAAAAATAACGAAATATGAAAATGTTCTATAACCGGCTCCAGCATGGTCACAGCCTCTAGCTCAGTGGTTCTCAACCATTTTTTATCTATGGAGCCCTTTGATTACGATTTTACTCTGGTGGGCCCCTACAACCATTCGATGCTTATAAACTAGTTTTATAGATACTTCTTTCAAAATTCCTATTTTGCTTTTGACACATTAACTTGTGGTAAGTTGAACTAAGCAAAATGTTTGAGAAAGGAATTTAGCTGTTTCTTGCAATATCAAGATCTAAATCAAACCTTTATCGTGGGCCCTTAAAATACTACCGTGGATCCCCAATTTACTATTTTGCTTGTTTAGACCCCGCCATCCAATCTTAGATGGACCCCCACCAGGGGTCGCATGGATCCGGGTTGAAAACCACTGCTCTAGCCGAAACCAGTAACAGTACTTGTGTGTGTGCGCGCACGCTCGTGTATTGGAACTCCTTCTGATACGGTGTTCTTAGGTTTATTTCTTTTCTTTTCTTCCCAGAAAATAAAGTTTATGCGTTAAACATAAATAAATAATTACCATAACTGGTAAGAAGTGTGGTAAAAAATTTGCTTTCCGGGTTCAATCCCACTGCGTAACACCTCGAGCCTATCAAAACTTTGTTAGTGGATTTGGTATATGGAAACTGAAAGAAGCCCGTCGTATGTGTGTGTGTGTGTGTGTGTGTGTGTGTGTGTGTCACCACCGCTTGACAACTGGTTTTGGTGTGTCTACGTGCCCATAACTTAACGGTTCTGCAAAAGAGACCGATAGAATAGGAGCTAGGCTTTAAAAAGTACTGGGGTTGATTCATTAGATTAAAAATTCTTCAAGGTGGTACCCCAGTATGGCCACAGTCATGTGACTGAAACAAGAAAAAGATAATTACGTTTGGCGTCAGTCAACATCCTCTCTGCATGGTAGCGTTTACGAACACTGACGAACGTCAAGTACAGAAACCTATGATTTGCCAAGCTCTGATGAGCAATATCACATTTTTTTTATTTCATCTTTCTCTCAGGAAGAAAATTTCTAAACAACACTTTTTGCTCTAATGGAGCTTTAGAAATGAAGAAGCACCCGTGACTTAAATGTTTCAATTGAAACTTATTATCACTTTGTTTTTCATTATTTAGCGAGTTTATTTTGCTCATAAAAAAATCATTTCTAATTATTACCTCCGCCTTAGCGAAGGCAGAGGTATTGTTTTCAGCCGTGTTTGTTTGTTTGTCCATGGACAAGATATCTCAAGAACCGCTGCATGGATTCGGATGAAACTTTCAGGTATGTTTGGTCTTGTGACTGGCATGAACTGATTAGATTTTGGGATCGCTTCTGAATTATTTTTCCTGTTTTTTTACTTAATTTTTGAGAGCGGTCGGTTTCATTTTTAGTATTCTCGTTTGTGAGAGCAGTCGAGTTTATTTCAGATATTCTCATTTTAAAAATCATCTCCGGCTAATCGTTGAGAGGACGTTAGTGTTGTATTGGCGGAGGTTTGCGCTCTTTGAGTACTCTTGTTGAATATAATTTTCTTTTATTATTAATACTGGTAAATAAGGTAGCGAGCTGGCAGAATCGTTAGCATACAGCACGAAATGCTTACATTCTGAGTTCAAATTCCACCAAAGTCAACTTTGTCTTTCGTCCTTTCGAGGTCGATA
>NC_068982.1:143974097-143976343 GCF_001194135.2 Octopus bimaculoides
TTTCTTTTCTTTTTTTTTATTCACTATAATTTTAATCATTTAATTTTTGCTAATTTTTTTTAACCGTTTAAATTTTGCTAATTCTTTTCAATAAATCATTTCACAAAGTATACCCAATTTTTATTTTCAAACATAAAAGGTACACACATAAAAGGTCTATCAATCGATCAATAGACAGACAGATAGTGTGTGTGTGTGTGTGTGTGTGTGTGTGTGTGTGTGTGTGTAAACAGAGCCTTTCTTGTCCCGGTTGCGAAATAAAAGAAAATGGTCATTCTAGATATTGTGTATGTTGTTTCTAATGACCAGTATATCTCTATCCCGATGCAATAACTTTATGCTGTGCCTATGTAAAATTGGTGTATTTATTCATCAGTTACAAGACGCTGAGCTTACAATTGCAAGGTCGTGAGTACAATTGTCGGAACGGGTAGTGTGTTGTACCTTTGGGCAAGAGACTTTATTTCCAGTTACTTCACTCCACTCAGCTGAAAATAAGTACCAGCAAACAGCTGGAACTTAACCCTATTAAGGACTGGCAGTCCCGTTCTGGGGTGGGGGCGGCGGTGGCGCAGTGATTTTGATTCGCAATCTTTATACGTCGTGGAAACAGGAATAAACTCCGACCTCTAGACTCGAAACAGATTTCCTTCTCAATCAATAACTTCCCCTTTGAACGAGCCAACGACCTGCTAAGAATAGCAACTAAATCTCCTTCAAATCACATCTCAACTTCTTAACCTTTTTGTTACCATATTTCCGATGGTTTCATTTAATATTCAAAATAATGAAGAATTTAGTAAAATAATTGTCTTTGTAGTGGCATTTCTTCCGGCTTTACGTTCCGAGTTCAACTTTACCCTTCATCCTTTTGGGGTCGATAGAATAAGTACCATTTGATCACTGAGCCAATGCTATCGATTAGCTCCTTTCCACAAATGTCACGCCTTGTGTCTATAGTAGATAGAATTATTAGTCTGCTGCTTAGAACAAGGTTTTAGTTTAGATAACTTTAAAAAAACGAAATTTGTATTATGACCGAGAGGGGTCATAGTCGGGTTGAAAGCAAAAGGATTAAGGGCGTATTAAATGATTACCAAAAACAACTAGGAGTTAACCCTATTGGGGACTATAAAGCATGAAGTACGTTCTATCATTGAACCGAAGCAATGTTTCCAAACCCTACTACGGACTTAAAACATGTGCTATCGGACCGAAGCAATCCTTCGAAACCCTAATACGGACCGAAGCAATCCCGTTCTGGATGGGATTATTACGTCAAGGCTGGATTGTCTTTAAGCATAGTTCTCTTCGATCAGAGTTAATTAGCAGCAAAACAATTTCCCCGACAAAGCAAATACCCACAAAGTCAATGTTGGGTGATGGACTTGATTATCCCTTTTGAATATAACTCAAGCTTTATCTTTCTGTAGCAGCATTTTTTAGCAAAACAACTTGGCAGGGCCTAGTTTCTACTGCAATCCAAGTCGATGCTGGGATGTGAACCCCGTGCTGCTAAGCCACCTGTAAGATAGAAATTGATCTTGCTCCATTGATAACCGCAGAAAGCTATATTGCTTCGTGGGATTTAAGAACAGGTGAAGGTATATGAAATCGGAGAAAGTTCAAGGTATATCGACCTGTACTTATAGTTCGGTACATGCGACGGAATATGAAACGATCAGGGACCGCTAATGGTAAAATTAGGGCATATCAGATTCGATCATCGGCAAATTTAGCAAAATAAAAACTTTAACAAGTAACCAAATAAATAAACAAATAAAAATATAGATATTCAGTTTAAACGAAAGAAGAAAAAAAAAACAGAAAAAAAATGGAATTCCACGATCGACGGCGTTTCAACTTAACGTAAATAACGAAGATTACAATAAAGAACGTGCTGAGCTGGGATACCCAACGCTCGAGTCATTTAAAAATTTTAGATAACATTAGTTTTCACAAAATCCAGTCCCGAAGAATTAAGCTCTTTTATTACAATTTTATCGAAAGGTATTTACATTGTAATTCATTATGTTTTTATTGTGTATTCGTTGAATTAAGGAATGGAGAGACTTATGTGAGCCGGGGAGTGTGTCTGCGTGCGTGTGTGTGCAACATATACTATGTATGTGTGTGTATATATATATATATATATATGTATATGTATATAAAAGGCATATATACGTGTAATATGTATGTGTATGTATGCATGTGTATATATATATATATATATATATATATATATA
>NC_068982.1:143976443-143978751 GCF_001194135.2 Octopus bimaculoides
TATATAATGTATATATATATATATATATAATATAATCTATGATATAAATTGAAGTTGGCCGACCATTGTATTCTTTCTTGTTTTGAGGTTCACGGCCAATTCGCGTGAAAAATGGCACACATGTGGAGACGGGTGCATAGATAGGAACGCGCTTTCTATTTTTTCCTAGCCCCCATACTTACAGAGAAAATCGATTAAAACAGCCTACATGCATGCTTACGTGTATGTGTGTGTGTGTCACTGAAACCATTCATACATATATATACATATAATAAATAAATAAACTGAATGATAAATTTCAGTTATCTCTCTCTTTCTTTCTTTCTCTTTCTTTCTCTCTCATATACACATACACCATCAACATTACTCTCTCTGTCGTGCACACCCAGTCAAACATACACTCTCACACACACACAAACATACGCACGCACATCAATTCTCCCCTCTCACCACAATTTCAAAAGAAGTTCAGTCATAAAACTGTCCATGTATCTTCATTCGACACCCACTTCAAAAGATCGCCTTCCCTTTTCACTTGTTTGGCCATTGATCAAGGGATAAAACACAAACCATCTCCTGCTAAATGCAAAAATCCCGCCAAAAATACACACACATACACACACAAATGGACACATCATGTCTTTCAGTTTCTCTATGATTATACACGCGCTGAAAACAATAGCTCTTACATACATTTTAAATTTCAACAGGTATGTATCAATTTCATCATCATCATTGTTTAACGTCCGCTTTCCATGCTAGCATGGGTTGGACGATTTGACTGAGGACTGGCAAGCCAGAAGGCTGCACCAGGCTCCAATCTGATCTGGCAGAGTTTCTACAGTTGGATGCCCTTCCTAATGCCAACCACTCCAAGAGTGTAGTGGGTGCTTTTATGTGTCACCAGCACAAGGGCCAGTCACACGGTACTGGCAACAGCCAAGCTCAAAATGGTGTTTTTTACGTGCCACCTGCATGGGAAGCAGTCCAGCGGCTCTAGCAACGACCTCACTCAAATGATTTTCTATAATATAAATTGTTTTTCTATAAGTGTATAACAATTACTTATTCCATAGTTCACTTAGCTTTTCTCTTCACTTTTCTTAAGTTGGATATGTCTGCTATTAATTCTTATATACAATTTCCCCGTTAATTCTTACAGCTTCATTTTCTGTTAAAGCAATTCTTAACGTCAGCTTCTTAACATAATACGCAGAATTCTCAATTCTCACATTAATACATTAGGGTGTTTTGAGGGAGATTTGGCTGCTATTTCTACCAGGTCTACCTACCATGTAGAGGTCTGAACTTATTTTTCATTCACAGATTTGCATTTCAAACATTTAACATAATCTTTTCCATAAATCAACTATCATAAAAATTTTCTACCATGACCTCACATGCAATTACCCTTTCTTCTGCCATTAACACCAGTTGCTCACACACCTTACAGTTTCTCATTCAAACTACATAATATGCAGAATTGTAGCATTAATACAGTAGGGGTGTTTTGAGGGAGATTTGCCTGCTATTTCTACCAGGTCTACCTACCATGTAGAGGTCTGAACTTCTTTTCCATTTACAGATTTGCATTTCAAACATTTAACATAATCTTTTCCATACATCAACTATTGTAAAAATTTTCTACCATGACCTCACATTTTCTATGTATGTGTGTGTACCTTAAAATACGTGATTACACAGGTCCAATAAAATACTTCTCAGAAACAGACTACCTAGAAATTCTTTCTTCAAAACTCCTGAAGCTGTTTCCTGCGAAGATATTTTGGAAACACTTCCGCCCTCCCCCCACCACTTTTTCTGCCACATTTCTTTATTTCTAAAATTTCTTTTGCCAAAAATCCCCGTTTTCGGGTATGAATGACTTATTCCATAATTCTCCACTTAACTTTTATATTCACTTTCTTTAAATTGGATACATCTGCTATTAAGTCGCAGAACTTTGGCAGTACAGTTACAATTCATTTCTGCTTTACTTCTTACATACAATTTGCCCGCAAATTTTTTCCTTTTAATGATTAGACAGACGTCCAATAGAATAGCTCTCACAAACAAACTACATACAAATTCTTTCTTCATAACTCCTGAAGCCATTTTCTGACAGGAGGGAGTGAAATCTTCATACAGCTGGAGGCTCCAATCGAAATGGGACACGAAATGATCAGGTTGAGAAACGCTGTTATAGATTATGCCTAACCGAAAACAATCACAGCCACATCATCCAAACAGACCGGGTGAAACCGGGTTTAGCTGCTAGTATATATATATATATATATATATATATATA
>NC_068982.1:143979048-143984605 GCF_001194135.2 Octopus bimaculoides
ATACATGAAATTTATAAAGATCGGGAGAACAGAGATTTGCACATCCAAATTTTATTATACAGTTAATCACATTGTTTTTCATTGAGAGTTATTTGTGTATGTGTGTGTGTGTGAGCGTGGGTGTATGTGTGACAGAGAAAGGAGAGTTAGTGAGAAAAGGTGTGTGTGTGTGAGAGAGAGAGAGAGAGAGAGAGAGAGAGAGAGAGAGAGAGAGAGAGAGAGAACCATAGTGATGAGAGTAGTTATTGATGGTTGTTTTTTGAGTCTCCTCGTTTGCCATTTGATATGTGGAACAGACATGTTGTTCAACAGAATATGTACAGTTGGAAAATTCTTTTTCTTCACTGTGTACATCTAATCTTATGTCACAAACAGGATAATCAATAATGGATAAGTTTTATTATTTTACTAAACTCTTGAAATCGTTGATTAATTGGAAAATTGACTAAAACAAATAGACAATATATAGCATCAGGAATATGGTCATGAAAGTGTTAAAAGCTTCATCAGAACTATTGTGGTGATGGTTCTTGTTTGACTCCAGGTAAGCCCTGCTTAAGGAGACATGTTCAGGAATAAACAATTCATGTAATCCCCGTCCTTTTCAATGGTATTATAAAACAGTATGGTATGATTTTAAAAAAGTGTTTGGTTACTATTTCTAACAGGTCAAGTGACCTTGTAGATGTCTTCTCATAGACGTAGCTGTGACTGTTCCCTACCTATCATGTAATGATACATTGACAGGTCAGTGTCTAAATTAGAAAGTTTGAAGTTCAAGGGAGATAATTCATGTAGTCTTGTTACAAGCCAAGATGTGCTCTTAGATTGTCACTCGACCGGCTAAGGGAACAGCATTTTCTTTTCTTTCTTTGTCGTTGTATTTAAATATTTCTAGACGTAGAACAGGAGTTCCCATCCTGCGATATTCGAGAGATTATTTTTCTAGGAGTGCGACAAAGACGGAAAAAATATAATTTATTTAGATGAATTTTGAAAATAAAAGTATTAACCAACTCCTATAGAACTCTATTCTACTAAGCACTTTTTTTTATTTTGTATGAGTAAATTTGATTACGGCCAAAAGCACATTCTATTTGAGGAATAGGGGCACATTCCAAATGGAACATGTTCTCATTCCATTTGTAACAACATTCTTGTGTGAATCTAGATTCAGTTCTCTTTCGTCACTCAACACAAAATCTAGGTTTCACCTGAATCTACAGGCAGACCTGCAGATAGCAGTTTGCAAGAAAATTCCACGTTCTGATAATGTTCTGAACGAAAAACAAGACAACAAAGAAGTCATTGAAATTTTGTTTTCAATTGTGACTGATTTCCCTGTTTACAGTTATCTTTTTCTAAATTGTTTACGTTTCTATTCTTATGCATTCTGCGTCAAAAATTATAATTTTAGTCCAGTTTGTTCACCCACCTTACTGTATGAAGCTTAATTAAAAAAAAAAAAAAAAAAAAAAAAAAAAAAGAAAAACGAATGATAAATTACCGTTTTTCATGTCATGGAAGATGCACTCAAATTTCAGCTGCGTATATTCAGGAAAAGTTTTTAGTACCTTTAAGCATGTTATATAGACTCGGCTTCATATGTAGGACTCGGGGTAATTATTACAAAATTAACTTTTCCGTAAGGGAAGTCGAGGCAAGTTGATCCAGTTTTAGATCTAGGCATGTTAGGAGCGAAATGACTGATGATCTTGCAGAAAATAGTATCTTACCTTTAAATTTAATCCTTAGGAAACATTTGTAGCTAATTCTAACTTTCTATCTTCACACCTTTCAAAAAGTGAATATCAAATGATTCAGTTTTCTCCGCTTGTGGGATAAGTTGATCCAACCTCTGGAGTAAGTTGATCAGTGGTCCAAATAAAGTTAACTGCGGTACAAACCCATTGTTCTGCCTGAAAAATATAGTTAATGTTGTAATTACAGCATTGTGCAAAATGATTACCTTGTGTTCATCGTTATAACAGTCAGTTAAAAACTAATTGAGTCAGAGAACAGTCAAGAATGTCAACTATGGTAAGAAACGTCAACTCTATTGAGCTGCAAAAATTACTCAATCATTTCCTAGGGCTGCAGGGCATAGAAAAATTTGGGAACCATTGATCCAGAAGTACATTGTCATTTATTTATTTATTTATTCATTCATTTATCTATTTATTTATTTATTTATTTAAGAAGACAGTGATATGAAGGAGATTCGACTGCTATGTCTAGCAAGTCGAGCCATCATGTAGAGACTCTTTGATATTGCTGTTGATGATGCGGTTGTTGCTTAGCGCCAGGGGAGTTTAAATGAAACAGTCTTATGATCAAAGACGTTCCAGCCGTACCCATCTTGTCTTGTGGGGATTATCTAAGCCTACATTATATGGTGTCATTTAAGAAATAATCTTAGAAAAAGAGTTATACCCCCACCGCCTTAAGGGAAGATGGGGAAGAACACATTGGATACTATAGGCCTAGATATTAAAAATAAGACAGGAAATTTGATTTTAGATCAACGTAATGAAGGTTGACCTGGAGTTAAACGACAAGATAAAAACGAGTCAACAAATGAATCTCTACGTGATCGGTCGATCTGCTAGAAAAAGCAGCCAAATCCCCTCTGCTATACAATAGTGTTTTTAAAAGAAAAAATGACACATTGTATTACATAGCCCTTGATATATAAAAGACAGGATGGTCATGTTGGAATGCCTTTGATCATATATCCGCTCATTATGGACAGGCTTCAACAACAATATACATAAAAGTTGACAACGGTCAGACTTGAACTCAGAATGTAAAGGGGGGTAACTAGTCAAGGCAAGCTGTTCCATCAGGTGTTTTACAGGATTGTGATGGTTTGTTGTACTTCTATATAATCGCTTGTAACACAGATACAAAGCTAGGGATTTGGTGGCGGCGTATATCGATTATATTCAACCAGTATTTGATTAGTAATGTATTTTATCGATCCCAGGTAGATGAAAAGCATAGCTAACCTTCCGGCCTTTATAAAACGTAAATTTTCTGATTCAGGTATATCTTTGATGCCGCTGTTGTTTAAACCCAGATCGATACTGACTGATCGACCACAGTTATGATCAAAAGTAATCAAGCCATGAAAATCATGTCTTTATCAGTGGAACGTTAGAACGGTAAGGTGTGATTTGAGGGTGACTTGGCTTCTATTTCTAGCCAGTCACAGTTCTCCAGTTGGATAATAGTTAGCATCAAAGGCAACTTGGAGTTAAGGGAGATAATTCACACAAGAGAAAGGATACTACATATTACAGTCTTAAATATAGTAATACATCGCCACCTCGCGGTTCACCTATTGCGATTCATTATTTAAGCTTACGTCGATTCTTCCGTGATGTTGTTTTGCATTTATAATACAATAAATGTATACAAATTATAAAAATGATTTTAAAATATACAGTACAGTACTGTTTCTATTTCGCTGATTTTCGCCTATCGCGCGTTGGGGTGCGGTGGGGGTTGGACGTAGCATCCGCGATAGTCGAGGGATTACTGTACTCCGAAAATTACGGGAAGGTTACAGCTGGAATGACTTTCATAAGTCTGTGCATCAGGACCCATTTGAGTTAAAACGACTACCTTCTAGAGCTGAAGATGGTGCCTCTATGTGGTCGTTACGCATGCCATAAATAGCAACCCCATCTTTATCAAATCAAACCTGTTATACATGTGTGTGTGTGTGTGTGTGTGTGTGTGTGTGTGTGTGTGTGTGTGTGTGTGTGTGTGTGTGTGTGTGTGTGTGTGTGTGTGTGTGTGTGTGTGTGTAATGGTTAGATTTTAATTAGTGTATTTACCAATTGTAACGGGTAAGATTTGTTAGGTACACAATAATATGAAGTGTTGGAGTCAGCAGTTGTAACGATAAGAATTTGTTGCTATAACAGCATGTTGTAGGATGTGAAAGATGAACACTGCATGAAGTTTTAAGAAAGTATTTATTTACCGTTACGTTACAATACCTTGCCTCGACGGGCAGGTTATGATAAATCCAAAAGCATGCAAAAGAAAGATGTTTCTTTGCATAGTTTGGCGTATACGAATTGTTAGTAGTAATCCACAGATAGCAATAGAATGATGTTGTAAGAGAGCAGAATTAGAGCTAGTGAAAGTTGTAGGGTTGTGGCACGTTGTCTCAGTTGCTGATAGTAAACTTCATTTCTCCCTCTGACCAAGGTTCTAGCTGGTCAGCCAAACTTCATTGTCACTGAGTCGTCACCATGTGGCTGGACTCGTTGAGTCGTCACCGACTGGTGACTAACTGATTTTTGCTTGGGGGTTTCTTGCTTTTATAACTATCTAGAAGCATAGACATATCATTGAGAACAATAGATTTAGTTGGTGGTCTTGTTATCTCTATTCTAGTTTTTGGTGAAGTAGAAGAAGTAAGAAAGGGTCAAGTGGTGAAGACATTATTTCGGCCTAGCCAAAGGCATCTGGGAAATGTAAAACTACTGTCAGAGAAAACCCATTGTTCCACTGTGGGAAAAGTTCTGTTGCAGTGTTAATTTAAATTTGGCTATGGTGGATCGAATCCACTTCATGCATGCAAGATCCACTACATATATATATTTCGTTACTATTGTGCAAAAGTGTCACAAGTCCAAAACATTGCTTTTTCAGAAAAACAAAAAATAAATTCGCCAGTAAAACCATTGTACTACACTTTGGCATTTTTGATATCTTGGCACCTGAAGTAGCTGGAGATATGATTGTTTGTCCAAAAGAACCGGTTATTGCAAGCAAAAAAAAAAAACAAAAAAATATATTGAAAAAAAACGCATTTGGCCAAATTTGGACATACGACAGTTTAACATAATAGTAATGATATAATATATGTGTGTGTGTGTATATATATATATATATATATATATATATAAAAGCAAGGACTAGAATCGAAGGGCCTTAGAGTCAACCTCGCTAAAACCAAAGTCCTAATAAGTAGGAAGGTAGACAAAACACAAACACCCTTCAGGTAGATGGCCCTGCTCGATCTGTAGTAAAGGCGTAGGTAGAAACTCTAAGATGTGCCCAGTGAAAGCTATGGACACATAAGAGGTGCAGCAATATCAGAGGAAGGTTAACTAGGAAGATAGTTTTTGTATGTGACAGATGTTCAGGAACAATAAATACTGAAAATGTGCAGAAAACAACTTTTGCCACGTTCCAGGGAGAAAAACTAGTAGTTGATAGCTTCCGTTATCTAGGTGACCAAGTTAGTAGCGGGGGAGGGTGTGCTGAAAGTGTAGCTGCTAGAATAAGAATAGCCTGGGCAAAGTTCAGAGAGCTCTTACCTCTGCTGGTGACAAAGGGCCTCTCACTCAGAGTAAAAGGCAGACTGTATGATGCATGTGTACGAACAGCCATGCTACATGGCAGTGAAACATGGGCCGTGACTGCTGAGGACATGCATAAGCTCACAAGAAATGAAGCCAGTATGCTCCGATGGATGCGTAATATCAGTGTGCATACTCGACAGAGTGTAAGAACCTTGAGAGAAAAGTTGGACCTA
>NC_068982.1:143985161-144007555 GCF_001194135.2 Octopus bimaculoides
GGACACTAAACTCGGCTTGCGAAGACCTGTTGGGGCAAGTGAAAGTGAAATTGTGATTGAACCAAATTCAATGACTGGCACCTGTGACAGTGGAGCGCTAAGAGCACCATCCAAGCATGATCATTGCCAGAGCAGCTGCCTGACTTCTGTGCCAGTGGCACGTAAATAGCACCATTTGAGCGTGATCGTTACCAGCATCACCTTACTGGAACTTGCGCCGGTGGCACGTGAAAAAGTATTCGAATGAGGTCGTTGCCAGTGCCACTGGACTGGCTCCTGTGCAGGTGGCACGTAAAAAACACCATTTTGAGCTTGGCCGTTGCCAGTACCGCCTGACTGGCCATCGTGCCGGTGGTACGTAAAAGCACCCACTACACTCTCGGAGTGGTTAGCGTTAGAAAGGGCATCCAGCTGTAGAAACTCTGCCAGATCAGATTGGAGCCTGGTGTAGCCATCCGGTTCACCAGTCCTCAGTCAAATCGTCCAACCCATACTAGTATGGAAGGCGGACATTAAACGATGATGATGATGCTGATATATATATATATGTATGTATGTATGTATATAAATATATATGGCGTAGTGGTTAAGAGCACAGGCTACTAACCCGTGCTCTTAACCACTATGCCATATGCCCGTGGGCAATTATGGAGTGAATTTTTAGGGTTTATAAATCTAATATTTTCCTATCCTTCCTTAATACCGGTTCCTATATGCTGCTCATATCTGCACTCCATCTGCTTAGGAGGTTGTTGTGTCCTAACATATGTGCTGCTTCTTTTAGTTTTCGTATTTTCCAGTGGTGTTCTCTGTCTATTATTTTAACTTCAACCCACAGGGGGGGGGGGGGTCTCCAGTTTTCCATACACGATCAGCTATACCTGATTTATCAATATCTCCTCAATTCAGAGCTTTGCGATGTTCGTCTACCCTTATTTTGAGGGGGCAGCATGTTTCGCCTTTGTATAACCTACCACAGCTGTATGGGATGGAGTACATGCAGTCTTTGGTCATATTCTCTTCTGTTGGTGGTTTTACTCAAAGGAGTAAAACACTTCGCAAATATCTCCTTCGAGTAAAACCACCAATAGGCTAGACGGTATATCAGCTGAAACGTGTTAACAACAAACAAGATGAGGATAAATATCTGTTGAACGTAAATAATTCCTCATTTCTTAAATATAGAACTGTAACACCAATACCAGTTGTCAAGTGGTGGTGGGAGACAAACACAGACACACACATATGTATAACAGGCTTCTTTCAGTTTCCATCTACCAAATCCACTCACAAGGCATTGGTTGGCCTGAGGCTATGATAGATTTTTACCCAAGGTGCCACACAGTGGGACTGAACCTGGAACCATGTGGATGACAAGCAAGCCTCTTACCACACAGCCACGCCTGTGCCTATGAATATACAACAAAATAAGCAACAGAATTATTTGTTTAATGAGATAAATGATGCTGCCTGATTGAGATCAGGTTCCAGATTTCAGGCTCAACGAAACCTAGTCTTAAGTGTTGATCATGTTTTAGAAGGCATCTACAAAATTTAGATTATTCTCGAAGATTTGGAAACTACTTTCAAATTTTTATGGCTTATCTTTATCAGCATTTTCATGAGTAATTGTTTTATAAACTGCAGAGTCATGAAATTTTGAACTTTGTTCATGAGTTTGCAGACAACCTGTTGGCAACTATGATACTGTATCATTGCCTGGTCTACTAAAAATAGCAGCTAAATAAATCTACTTAAAATTATACTCCACTTCTAAAAACTTAAAAACAGCACATTTGCTCATGGCTGTGATGTTAAGAAGTTTGCTTTGCAACTACATGGTCTCAGGTTCAGTCCCACTACACAGCATCTTGGGTAAGTGTCTTCTACTACAACACCAGGTCAACCAATGCTTTCTGAGGGAATTTGGGGGATGGAAATGTGAGGAAGCCCATTATCAGTACAACTATGTTTGGGGGCAAATTTGAACCCTAAGAAAACCAATCACTATATCTTGTTATAGAGAAAATTTTGTCACCGTAGACAAATAGGTGTAAACACCTCCATGATGAAATACACTGAATGGCTTTGAATATGCCCCAAGCATAATTGAACTGATAACAAGTTTGTATTTATACATGGAAATGACAAGGGACTGGGAGATGTGGTGATTTGCTGTACTTGATAAGACATGTCAAGCCAAGTAAAATCATGGTCTTAACCACATGGTTCCAGGTTCAGGCCCACTACGTGGCACCTCGGGCCGACCAAAGCCTTGTGAGTGGATTTGGTAGACGGAAACTGAAAGAAGCCCGTCGTATATATGTATATATATATATATATATATATATATGTATGTATGTTTGTGTTTGTCCCCGCAACATCGCTTGACAACCAATGCTGGTGTGTTTACATCCCCGTAACTTAGCGGTTCGGCAAAAAGAGACTGAAAAAATAAGTACTAGGCTTACAAAGAATAAGTCCTGGGGTCGATTTGCTCGACTAAAGGCAGTGCTCCAGCATGGCCACAGTCAAATGACTGAAACAAGAGAAAAAGAAAAAGAAAAGAGATATACATCACCCATGTCAGTGCTGTGTAAACGCACCTGTGCTGCTGGTACACGAAAAACACCCAGCACACTCTAAGTGGTTGGTGTTAGGAAGGGTATCCAGCTGTAGACACCATGCCTCAATAAACAGCTGGAGTCTGGACAGCTCCCTTGCTAACCAGCTCCATGTCAAACTGTCCAACCCATGCCAGCATGGGAAGCAGACATTAAATGATAATGATGACATATCACCGCTTAGTATTTCATACACACACATACATACACACACAATTGTGTATGTATATATGTATGTATTAAGTACATGTGTGTTAGTGACCTACCAGTTTGACAGCCAGTGTTGGTTTGTTTGCAGTTCAGTAAAGGAGACCAAAGAAGTACCAGAATTTAAAAAATTTCCCTAAATTACATTCTGCTATCTTAACAAAATGAATGGCACATGGGATACAGTATTTCCCAGCTTGCAAATCAACGTAGGATATAATGTAAGTATTCAACATTGGCATCATCCTTCCAAATCCTTCAGCATTTCAAATGGAATTTTTGGTCCGCCAAAGTTGTCTTGGTGAACAAGTCAACTTACTTTTTCTGAAAGCTGTAAATTTTGGTCTGAAAAATTCAACTTGTATATAAAAAAATATGGTAATTTGACTGTAAATACTCTGTAGTTGAAAGAGAGAGAGAGAGAAAAAAAGATGACCATAACTCATAAACTATTTGACCATTAGTCTGCTCAGTCATGACTGAACAACAACAACAACAAATAGTATTGACTAAGTTCACTTCTCTCTTCATATAAGATCTTCAGGAGATAAACAAAAAACAGACAGTATTTATAAAAAGGAAATAATGCATTTATTTAACAGTTTTACAATTAATGGAATGATCAGGGGAGCAGGGAAATTATATGCTTATTTACATTAAGAGCAAAAAAAAAAAAAAAAAGTTTATCAGTCCAAAATAGCAGCTGCAGCAACAGCAGTAGCTGCTGCAATGTCCACTGCAGGTTAATGCCACTGTTGCTACAATTAGTGACCCATTAGGAGGTAATAAAAAAAAAAAAAGAGGAAAAAAAAAATTGAGCCACACTGCCACATCTCCACTCCCCTGTACAACAGAGGAGACGGAGTAGTAGGGAGATTTCAATATGAGTTTGCAATGGCATGTGAGCAGCAACGGCAAACATCCTTCCGTTTAATGCAAGGTAGGTCCTCATCTGAACCAAATACCTTTTATTTGTTGAGATGGGCTGAGGACGAACACATTCACACACACACACGCACACTTATATCTATATATATACATGCATACACACACGCACATATAAATCTACATTCATACATGAAAATAGATTTTTTTTTTAAATACATTAGAGAGAAAAATATATAAGGGACAGTGGAAGAAAGGAGCTCCAAATGTAAGAACATACCATATTCTCAACAATGTTGCTATGTACATAAAACATTTTATGATTTTGAGTATTTTTTTTTTGTTTATATATATTTATGTATTCCAAATTATATACCAACACAAATACACACATACATCCTTGCATATAATATAATGCCTCTTCATGATATGAAAAATAGTTTTACAAGAAAGGGAAGAAAATATTTTGCCTTGGCACAAACACTATATTTTTAGTAAGAGGAAGTGGAACTGTCAATGGTTTTTTGACTTGAGTACAAGATATTTTGTTTAATTCTGGAGGGATGAAAGGCAGTGTTGACCCTGGCCGGATTTGAATTCAAATCTAAAAGGAAGGTAACTGAATTGAGTTTTTTTTTTGTTTTTTGTGTGTGTTCGTTTTGACTAGTTGCAAGGCCAAGATTTGTATGAGAGGTATGTAGTTGATTGGCAAGACCCTAGTTTTATTATTAAGTTTTGTTTATAAACTCTGGAAGGATTTGGAATTAAAAACAAGACATTTAAATAGTGAAAATAATTTAGTTCAGTTATCTTCAAACTCAACCATATTACATAATGACCTAATGAGCTGATGAGGAAGTCTCAATGCAGTTACTGAAACTGCTAGAAATGCCAGCCAAACCTTTGTCGAATCACACATTTCTGTTTTAAATAAGGGTGTATTTGTTAGTCCTCTGTACCCCTAAAACGATGGAACAGTCACAGTTGGAATGTTTTAGATAAGTCTAATCAGTCAAAGTTGACCTGGGGTTAAACAACCAACTCAAAGACTTCTAACACAAGCAGGACAAAAGGCCATGCATTTCATGAGATAGGAGAGAGAAGTATAATCAATTAATATAGAAAGACTGCCCTCATTAATAATGGTTCCTAGCATAGGAACAAGGCCATAAATTTTGACAAGGGGGGGGGGATATGGTTGACTGAATCAATCTTAGCAAACTGTATATAGATACATCTCTCTTTGAACAAAGGCAAAGTCAACTTCAGAGGGGTTTGAATCCAGAATATAAAAATGAGACTAAGTATTGTAAGGTATTTAATTGAACATAGTAATTGCTTCTACTACTAATGGTACTAAAGATATAGATTTTGAGGAGAGGAAATTGTCATTTTAATCAACTCCAATACATGACTATATATTTTATTGACTTGGGAAAGATGAAAGGCAAAGCTGACAAGATGTGAACTCAGAACCCACCTAAATACTTCAATGTAATATTGCCTGGTACTCTAAACAATACTACATGCCACTACCCTTAAAATAACAACAATGGAAGATTAAAATCCTAACTATTATTTGTTTTTGTTTTGTCTTGTTAACATCCAACATAACATTTCAATAGTGTTGAAAATCTTATTGGAAAAAATCTACAGATTAATAAGCAATGTATTTAAGAATAACTAGGTTCAGGAATGGCAGAATAAGCATTGAACTACATAAATTAAGTGAATTACAGTACGTAGTTTCAGTGTTCTCCATGATCATTAAAAATAATTATCAGATATAATCATTTCGACTGATTGTATCCCTCCTTTATGGAAAAATATCACCTTCATCACAACATTATTTATAAGAAACCATTAATTAAAACTGAAGAATTTAATTTACTATTTACACATGCAAAAGAAAATTACAAGTGATCTTTTCTCCATAATATAGGATATTTTCCAACAATCACAGAAAAATAATTAAACTGTCCAAACCCAGATGAAGATCAAGGAAAAGTAAAACTTTTATAACTATTCTGGAAGTCATAGCAGAATTTGGTACTTTTTCCCTTTTTGTAATTATTTAATAAAATATATATTTCCACTTAATTCACATTTTAAATAATCCTCAACACAATACAATATTTATGTTATTTACTGATTTTTGCCTCACTTCCTTCCTTTGTCTATTAGACTGGCCTAAAACTTGACAATTACATGACTAGTGACTTTGTAAAGATAAGTTCAATGGGAATCAAATTAGTTATCTATTTTATGTCCATTTTCCCATGCCAGCACAGGTTGGACAGATGGTAGGTAAATATATTTCAAAATGAATGAAATATATAATTTATTTATGAATAGGTGATGAGTGAAACTGTGAATAGGAGGGAAAGAACTTCATACTTGGACATAATGGAATAGAGGACAACATTAGAAGGCTTTGTCTCTACATTGTTGAAAGTAATTTAAAGGAAGATTTAGCAGTTATTTCTAGCAGGTTGAGTGACTGTAGAGGCTTCATTGTTAGTTCCTCTGAGCCCATATAAATAATTAATTTCACTGCAAATATATGCAAACGTCAGTGGACTCTATATGAAACTCTAGTACTGATTTACTAGTCCAATTAGCTAGACATGAAGTATATTCTACACATTTTCATTCTACAAGAATATGTTGAACAACATGCTTGTAGGATGAGAATAAGTTTTTACATGTAGATGTAAGGATGAAAAAAGAATGTGTTTAGATGTTAATCTGAGAGGATGTCATTTACCATGAGTCAGCAGAATCCACCAGGGTTAATATTTACTGAGATATCAGTAAAGGTTTAATAGTACAATAGTATTTTACTAAAATTAAATACAAATTTATAATAAATAATTGTGTAGTGTATGTATAAAGATGTACTATATATGTGTGTGTGTGTGTGTGTGTGTGTGTGTAAACGATTTAGATACATCATAAATTGGATCAAGAGTAGAGCAGTATTATAAGACCAGCATCTCAATTAAAACTAATTGTAAGAGATCAAAGAGGCAAGGTAAGACCCAGGATGGATTGGAAAGAAACATGTCTATGGAGAAGAAGTAATCTCTTATACAGCTTCTAATCTAGTAGTAATGGGTACTGCTAATTTGCCTCACACATTTTGAGATGAAAGAGACATTACTGATTGATTAATTAATAAATATATTCTGTGCTGATAATTACAGTATGGCTTTTATGCACTCAAGACAGAGGAGGGCAAAGGCTTAGAATGAGAGAGAAATGAACAGAGATTTTGCATTTAAAAATGAAAATAATTTAGAAGATATGACATAAATGAACAGATATATTTAAGGGAGATATGGGCACATAGTTGAGTGGTTAAGAAGTTTGCTATTCGATCATGAGGCACTCGATGCACAATCCTGCCACATAACAAATTGGGTTGGTCTTTTCTATTATGGCCCTGGGTCAGCCCAAGCTTTATGGGTGAAGTTGAGTAGACAGAAACTGTTGTTGAACCCTATTGGATGGACTGTACTTGTATCTAAAGATCAACTTTGTCACCCACACAGTCATGTTGATTTAACTTGGGGATTAAGTCTAAATTGTATAATAGAATGTGTAAAGTAGTTTTCTTGATCAAACTGGAATACTTATTCATTTCCACTGATAAAAGATCCGTTTAGGGAGATATTTTCTTAACCCCTTAGCATTTAAACTGGGCATAACCAGCCCTAATATTATGTGTGTTTTATGCTAAAACTGACCAGATCCAACCTCTTACACCTCCCCTACAATGTCATTCTAAAAATATACAATCACATCATCAAAATCCTGAAGTTACAAGATAATGCATGATTAATTCAAAACAATATGAACATATAAGCAATAACCTGGACAAAGAAATCTGAATGTTAAAGGGTTAAGACATTGCTGCTTCTCCCACAAAACAAGACAAGGGCATGATAAAGAGTAATGATAATGGGGCAAAACAGGAGATGAAAAGAAAAAAAAACCCTATTAAAATTTTAAGAATGTTAAGTTGGTTGGATTAACTCAGTACGTTACCAGTACTTATATCAAACCATTTCCAATCCAATCCTAATGAGCAAGGAAAATTAGTTTAATCTTAACTGATGGTTGATGTCATTTTTGTGTGAAAGTATGGAATGACTGTTAATAAAGAACAAAATATTGATTTATTATGTTAATATTATGAATGGCATTACCCTGTTATCTTTCTGTATTAGACTTATTACGTTAATATTGATTAAACTGTAAAGACAAATTTTCAGAGTCAGGACTAACAAGTCTTAAACAGAAATGAAAGTGCATTTAATAACTGCTTCTAATTTAAGGATGAGGCCAGTAATTTTGAGGAGAATGGAATTAGTAGATTAAAGCAATCCCAGTATGTGACTGGTACTCTAATTTTATCAACTTGAGAGGGATGAAAGGCAAAGTTGACCTTGGTGGGATTTGAGCTTAGAACATGAAGAGCCAGAAGAAATACCACAAAATATCCATTCCAATGCTCTGACAACACTGTCAGTTTGCCAACGCAATAAAGAAAGTAATAATCCTTTCAACTATAGGCATGAGGCCTGAAATTTGAGGGGAGTGGAGAGGAAGTGGGGCTAATTGATTACATTGACCCAGTATTCAACTGGTACATATTTTATTGACCCTAAAATGATGAAAAGCAAAGTTGACTTGGCAGAATTTGAACTCAATGTAAAGACAGGAAAAATACTACTAAGAATTCTGACAGCTTGCTGCCTTAATAATAATAATAATAATGATAATCCTTTCTAGTATAGGCACAAGGCCTGAAATTTGGGTGGAGGGGATAAGTCGATTACATCGACCCCAGTACTCAACTGGAACTTATTTTATTGATCTCAGCAGCATCTGAACTCAGAATCTGAAGACAGACGAAATGTCATTAAGCATTTTTCCCAGCATGCTAATGATTCTGCTAGCTTGCTGCCTTAAATAGTAATATTGATGATGATGATTTTTAACTTTGGCTCAAGCCAAATTTACTTTTATACTGGAATTGGTGGGGAAAGCTGATCCAATTAACTCAAGTACTGAAGTGGTACTTATTTTTGTTGATCCTAACCCAAGGGATGAAAAGCAAAGCCACCCTCTCAGTATTTGAGCTCAGAACTTAAAGGCACATTAACTAAAGTCATTTAGTCTGGCACTTCATCATTTCCGCCACTCAACAGTTTCTTACAAACATAGAAATGTATAGGATGAGGAGGGCACGGCTGATTGAATCGACTCAACTAGGAGTGGAACATATTCCGTTGATTTTGGAAGGATGAAACGTAAAGTCGACCCTGGCAGGATTTCAACAACAACAATGAAACTATTTTTTCTTTTTTGTTTTGTAAACTAATTTTTTTTTTTGTTTGACTAGACGTAAAGGCATTTTATGTAAGGAAAGATATTGACAGTTGAATGAACCCTAATAAATTTACCAGCCCTCATAGCTGAACACTAGAGAGAAAAAAAGTGTAATGACAACAAACAGAATCTAAAACCAATAGAAAGGTGGAGGGAGGGAGAGCAAAATATCAAAAACCAAGGATTGATAGGTATATTAAGTCAGAAACTTTATATCAGCATTCCTGCCAACACCACTGCCCTTCATAATCATTAAATAAGTATGTTTACAATTATACGTGTGTCTGTGAGTAATATTTTATAATATACATACATACATATATATATATATATATGTATATATATATATATATATATATATATATATACCCACACACATATATATATATATATATACATACATACATACACACACACACACACACATATATATATATATGTATGTATGTATGTATGTATGTATCAATGTTTCTCATATGATGTGCTGTCAGCAAAAAGGCCCGGCTGAATGAATCCCTTGATTTAGAGAGAAACATAATACTGGGCTCTATAAAACTATATATATATATATATATGGTGGTTGTCTACTCCTTAAACAGAGTTTGACCACCTCCTGCACCTACACCTTAGCCCTTTCATGGCGTCTGATGTGGCTTTTTAAACCAGACAGTGTTTTGAAAAAACACCCACACAGATTGCACCTCTGATTTGCACTACCAATACCTGCAAGTGTTCAAATAATCCAATCGCTATATTAAATGGGACCAGTTTTTCCGACAGTCCTATTCGACAATGTGTCCGACAGTCCAAGAGACAAAGAAACAAGATCTTGAGCCGTATATTACAGGCAATTTGTCAAAATCGAGACATTAACATCTTCGTCCAGCTGATGAAACTTTTAAACTGTAATAAAAAACACAAACGTTCTGAAGATTCACTAAATTGTAAGATTGCTATTGATGATAACACTGCCCTTAGTAGTGCGAAAAAGAATAAGAAATGCAAGGATAAACCGGGAAATACCCTTTCTACAATTTCGCAAAATAATAAAACACGTACTGCCTGGTGTTCACGTCACATAACACAATTTATTGAGATTTTAGGCTTGAGCGAACAAATATCCAAAGAGAAAACACATAACTCAAGTTTCAAAATTACAGAAACAAACAAGAATCAAAGCTGCCAAATCCTTAAAAATAAACCATTAGCTTTTCTAGAAACTGTCTTGAAAGTTCTGAAGATGAAAAACTACCCGGAATTGTTGTTGATTATAAAGCCAAGTCAAAAAGCGATTATCAACAGAAATATTAGAAGAAATATTCTTCAGATTGCCATTCGTACGAAACCCAAAATACAATGTAAAAATAACAGGATGATAGAATTATTTAAACCAAAAGATTTTCATACTGCAAACAAGCTTGTTACTAAAAACAATTGTTTAAGCGAAAAATCTACACATTCGCCAAACTCTGGTGACGGTAATAAATGTAACTACGATCTCAAGGAGAAAATTGCTGATGACCATAAAGAATACGTAAATCCCAGCAAAACTCAAAGTGCATCAGAGAATTCGACTAAGGTTGAAAAAGATTCAAGAAACACAAATGAACCTGTGGAACTTATAAAATTTCCCAAAACTCCTAAGAAAATGATTGATCTGCGATCAATAAAATGTTCCAATAATAAAAAATTGGATCAAAAAAAGAAACCAAAACACACAGTAAAAGATATAATAGTTGAAATAATAAAGAGCAATTTGGAGAAATCTAAACTATCTTCCCTATCTTCTGTGAAATTAAATGAAGATATAAATAAATTTAATACATCTGGATCTGGACCATCGATGTCCCAAAAAGTAAGCGCTTGCTATGACATAAATTTGACTAGATCAAACTATTTACAACGAAAGGGTGTTGAACCGACTGAGAGCGTGCAAACAGGTCCAAAATATTCGTTGTTATGTAAGAGAACAAACGAAAGTGATTTAGGGAATGCACCCGATCGACCTTTAGCGAAAAGAAGGCCTTCAGGCATTGATGAAAGATTTTTTGATGATAATGTTATACTGACAGGTGTACCTTGCTCAGCAGAATTCAATGAGGTTATTGAAGAAAGAATAAAAGATAGTCAAAACATGGCGATACAAATGTATAAATGCAGACAAGAAGATGACGTTAAAAACGAAATATCGAAGTATAAAAGGTGTTTATCTTTCCTCGAACTAAAGCAACGCTTCGAATTAACAAGCACGTTAGGCAATTTTATGTGTTGTCCCATCGATAGACAAATCTCTTTACATGTTCAACACTTAAAACAAAGACGTCTCTTAGAACAACAGTTGAACTCTCGACTAACGCGCCTTGAAAATAGATTTGAAAATTTGTTTGACGGTCTTACCAATCGACAGACAAAAGTTCTTAATGTTTTGAACATGGACTTCGAGAAAAACTCGTTAACAGCTAGATCCCTAACACTTCCTCTACGTAAAGGACCAACTCGTGAGAACAAACATTCAATTTGCTATCAACAAATCACGGCTGCACCTTCTATAATGATAACACTTTTGAGAGAAGATGAAGTTTATGACACTTTCTACAGTCACAGGCTCCCTTGGAATCACTTATAAATTCAACAGAAAACATTTTTATTTATATTAATAAAATTCTTTTTATCTTTGAAATGGAGAGTTTTTGATATTTCTAATATCGTATGTTTATTTTATTTTTTTTATTTATGTTTTTCGTAGACTGGAAATTTTAAAACAATACTTCTATCTGATCAAATCTCTCAATATCTTATCTTTAAAACTATCAGAACAATCAACTGCGCAAGCCCCTCAAAAATATGTCTTCATGCCCTTATAGTTGTGTGCAGTAACCGAATAAAATGTTTTGTGACATTTGGTTGCGACCATGTACGTTCTAATTTCGAATGCCATTGACGACAACTTTGCCTTCCATCCTTCCAGTCAAATACTGAGCTCTATATTATTGACTATAAAACCATTCCTCAACATTAGAAATGTTTTTATTAGTGTGGAGAATAAAATGATTTTGGCCAACTCTGGAAAGAAACACGAAAAAATATAAATAACCAGCAATACATTGGGTCATTTAGGAACGAGAAGAAAGACGAAGACTGCGATGTAGATCAATATAATTTTTTTTTTTCTTTCAGATCAATGTTTTAAATCAAACACAAGTAAAACTATTCTAGGTACATTTTTTAAGAGAATGTGAAGTTAATAGATTCAATATAAACAGTTCATGCACGACAACACAAATGTGAAAAGAATTATATGACAGACACCATTTTTCAAGGAAGTTCTAATGCATGCAGTTATTACTATGTCATAGTTCAAATGTTCATCAAAATTTTTCAGCGAATAATATATAAGATGTCCCAGAATTAACTATTTCAATGAAATCAGGCAGATAAAAAAAAACTGACAGAATTTTGTTTATTAGTTAACTATGATACCAAAACAAAAAGATTTATAAATTTTACGTCAAAACTTTATTGAAAATTTTCAACGTGTCCCGTCTGTATCTCTGCAGATTTTTAATCTATCCTTAGCGTTGCGAAGCTTATTTTGAAGCATCTCAGGAGTTATCTCCTGCGCTGCTGACCGAATGTGTTCCTTAAGTTTAGCTAAACTATTGCTCTATCCTGGGGATGGAGGTAGACAAAATGATTGCAGCTAAATTGAAAAAAACCTATCGTAGACAGGTAAGCGGTATCCAACAGGAATAAAAATAGAATTAAAAAATTATAAAATTATAAACAAATTTTAAAATTTATACACTTTTAACACATTAAACATGATAAACATAAATAAAAGGGAGTTTTTTTTTAATTGTCCGATTTCACTAAAATAGTTTATTCTGGAACACCCTATATTATAAACAAACATTTGACGTGATTGCTGAGGCAGCTCGTAGATAAAATCAGTGGGGGTGCTGCTTCAGAAAATTTTTAGCCGTTGTTTTAATACAAACAAATAGAAAGAAAATTTATACATAAACTTGATCGGTTCGCGTTTTAGCCACTACCGAGTAGTGTGTTTAACTTGCTCACTGAACACCCCCGCGAATTCCCTCTTGTTTTTCAAAAATCCCCCGTAAATCACAAATTAAGGGGAGGGGATGTGCCCTATTTTTCAAATCCTGGTAGCAACACTGAAGCTGGAAGCAGGATAGTAATCTAATTCTACACTTTATCACATTCAAGAAACATATCTTTCAGCACACCGGGGTTGGCACTGCATGAACGACAGTGCTATCTGCCTCCCTAGCGTGCAGCTTCCTACCTCGGGTATGTGGGCATGCGCACAACAGCCAAACACCGTGTCGCTGGTACTGTGAAGCGCACAGTTCTATACAAGGACTTTTGTATTTTTTTCATAAATTAGGGGATGGCTACTGACATTAAGCTTAACGATTATATAATCTACAAGTATAAAGAAAGAATTAAAGTAAAAAAAGGACTCATTATATTGAATGTTATCGATAATATCGAGTAGAAATAGGGGGTGCTGAAGTTCCTCAGTACCTATACACGAGCCGTGATTGCGTGAGAAAACGTAAAGTTGATAGTTTTTGTATAAAATTATGTATGCGTATCTGTGTTGACATATTTGTCACAATGTGTGTGCATTCCAACGCGTGTGTATACCTTTATAAGCAAGAACTGCAAGGTTGATCACTGCCGTTCTCATCTTATCAGGAATACTGGTGCGAAGACTGGCTGATGGAACTAAGTTAATTTGTTAAGATTCAGATATTAAGTTTCTATCAATGAGAACTTGTTTCGATTGAACTATACTGATGCGACGAAAATGAATTAATGAAGTAATTTGAAATAAAGTGGGAAGTAAAGATCGCTTGATATAACTGAACGTTTGTGTACAAGCACAGGGGACCACTCCCGGGGGAATGTCTGGGGGCAAACAGGTACAAACATTTGACCGTAAAGTCAGAGCACCACCGTAGAGATATTTAATTGGTAGGCAACTGATTCTTTCTTTCTCAAGAACGTATATCCCATAGAACAAGGATGGGATACTCTAGCTATTTTTTTTTTACTGATATCTGAACAAGGCTTTGGTTGCCAATTAAAACGCTCTATCGTGCCATTAGATGCAAACTGGTAGACAATGATACGTGTAAGTTTACCGAGCAAAACAGGTTAATTTCATGAATAGATGGGATTCGTTGGCAGGAGTTCCAGGACACACCAGCAAAGCACAGAATTTCATGGAAACACGCTGTTTCTTCATTTCAGCCATTACAAAAATCGACGAAAAGAGAAGCATTGCAAAACAAAGACGTACTACGAGGCAGTACGAGCTATCTAGATGACGCCGGTTAGCAGACTTTTGTCCGAGGGTGGCATCAAGTGGCTTCTAGCGGCGGAAGCTCGAACTACAACTGACTAATTCCATAGAGAACGTTTCCGGTTACTTTGGGTTACCTCCTTATATGTGTCGATCTCACACTATTTCCAAAACCATCACCTTACCTATGGGGAATTAAAAATGTAATCAAACTGCGAAGTGCTGAATTGCAGGTTCTATGTTTCTCCAATAGACAGAAACAATTCTGGTCAAGAGATTGGAGACAACTCTGAAATCCAAAAAGAAGTTACTTCCCTTGTTTTGAACAGGCTTAACCCATTAATAGGACAGTGAATGAGAACATTAAATAAGCTATATCACATTATCTCAGTATCCTATTTATAGGACGCCGAGTATTTCCATTTCTACTTGAAGTAAAGGAGTTTTAATTATTATTTTTTTCATTTTAACCTATTTTCAATCAGCTGTAAAAATTTAAAAGTAATATTCAGAAATTTTATATTAAAGTTTATTTTTCTCACTAGGAATTAAAACCTATTTTGAATTCAGTACAGGAAATAAACTACAAATATAAGAACGATTAAAAGTTTGATGTTGGCTTGGGATACAGAGTACAATGTAGTTGATGGCTATGAGCCCCAATATATCAAGCGGTAGATCGATATTATTGTGTCTGATGATTGAAACCCGTTTACGTGTTAGGGTTTTACCTAGAAACAACAGTCAAATTTCCCTCAAATTACAACCTAGCATCTCAATAATATGATATTTAAGAATAATATGATATTTATAAACTGTGTCAATAGAAAAAAGAAAGCATGCTGGTGACGAGAATTCCTTTCATTACAAGTCTGTTTGATTACGGTTGGTGTGGAAGTAAACGATTCTCTGAAATTTCATCACAGGAAATTACTTCGCAGTAAATACATTGCCTAGGTAATTAGATCGATAGCCAGTACACAGTTGGAGGAACCGCTATAGAGAGGCTGGAATCTGTAAGCAGGTTTACAATCTGCTGATGTGTGCTGAATGGTTGAGGAGCCAGAAGTCACATTTGGAATTGTTGACGCTAAAGCCCCTACAACCAAGTTCCTCAATCATCGTCCTTGCAGTTGCAAGGATCTTATCAGAACTCCCCACCCATATACACACAAAACAAGCATCGTCAAGATTCCAGACATTCAAGTCCAGATCAGCTCCCATCTTGGTAACGTCATCGATACCCAGTGCAAAAAGAGCGGGTCCGAGCTGGTCACCTTGTTGGACTCCAGAGGCAGATGGGATGAGATAGTCATCAAAGGAGAATCTGGTGGGCTCTCGATGAGCTTGCCAAGTAAAGTGGTAGAGCTGTGGGACATTCTCCTTTACTGAACGGAGGATGACATTCCGACTGATCGTTGTCCACTTAGGTGATATTAAAACTAGAAATTATTTTACAAGAAAATTGGCATCGGTCATTCAGCTAATGATCGAAACATCCAATCTAATTACCTGGATATATATTTGAAAATTTTGAAAAAACAAAACATTCAAGTAATGAAATAGCTATCGAGTAGAATATCATCTTTGCAGAACATTCATATCACAAAACGAAATATAAAGACTGTGTAGCCAGAATCCAATATTCATCAATGAATATCAAAACACCGAAATACAATATTCCTTTCTACTCTAGACACAAAGCCCGAAATTTTGGGGGAGGGATGGCCAGTCGATTAGATCGACCACAGTACGCAACTGGTACTTAATTTATCAACCCCGAAAGGATGAAAGGTAAAGTCGACTTCGGCGGAATTTGAACTCAGAACATAAAAACAGACAAAATACTACTAAGCGTTTCACCCGGCGTGCTAACGTTTCTTATTACTTTATTGCCCACAAGGGGCTAAACATAGAAAGGACAAACAAGAACAGACAAACTGATTAAATCGATTATATCGACCTCAGTGCGTAACTGGTACTTATTTAATCGCCCCCGAAAAGATGAAAGGCAAAGTCGACCTCGACGGAATTTGAACTCAGAACGTAGAAGCAGACGAAATACCGCAAAGCATTTCGCCTGGCGTGCTAACGTTTCTGCCAGCCTTACCGAAATACAATATTATTTAAGAGAGATTGTTCATAATTTCCTTTTTCCGCTTCAAAACGTCTCTGCATCTATCAGGCCAGTTGACATCTGTTCCATTATAATTGCCAAACATAATCACATATTACATAGCATCCTCTTTTCTCCGGACTCTATAGCATTTCAAATGATCCGACTGGGCGGAGCTCCACCAGTTTCACGCCACTTATCCCTAGAAGTACAAGTGATTCTCTCCTGACCTATCAGAAATAGTTAAGTGGTTGATTAGAATCACAACTTTAGGTATGACCCTTTACATACCATACACAGCAAAAATTTAAGACTTCCAAGCGGTTTACTCGTAGCTGCAATGAAGAACTGTATGGCGTTTACCCAGTAGCATGATTCTTATAAGACCTCTATTCTGTGTACAAAGGAAAGTTCATGCATCCCATGGCCTTCAAGCATTCCTGTCGCACAAACTACTGCCAACAGTACCTCCTCCAACTTTGCATATTCCTCTTCTAAACACTGGTGTCTCCTGTTAGCAGTATCTCCATGGAGAAAGCCTTCACTTTTGCTGCCATTTTGCTCCATTTCTACACTTTATACTATAGCGTTGATTTGAAATCTAACCGCTTTGGTAACCGGTTAGACACCACGATCGAAACCATAGCAGTTTCATGTGATCGGTCTATTAAGCAACTAATCAATGTGAAGCCGTCGCGTAATTCAATCTTCTAAAATCTTTTTCTTGTAGCTTATAAAAAAACCACTATGTATAGTTACGCGCATTGAATTTACTAGGCACTTTAAACATGTAGTGATTGGAACACCAACCATGAAATTATCAGTTCAAAATCACGAGTATGTCACAACAGTTTCATAAAGACAACCCCAAAATCGATCAATCAGCTTGAAGTTATGGTGTAACCAGCATCTCGTATGTTCTGGTGATTCGCGCCCTACCCTGCTAGCGCCTGAATCACGGTAGACCGCCGCAGATATTTAAGCAAAGCAGTTCGTGGCTCTTGCCCTGTTTTAACAATTGGCGGCGTATTTATACCTTCGTTTTTCACTTTTCCATATAGCTAAACCAACGCGGTGAAGCTATTCCTACTTACTGTTCTGATAACCAATAAATCTGTAATAATTTATGTACGATACATACATAATTTTTCTATCAATAAAATTTGCTGCTACACGTTTGCGAGTTTGCTTTTGTTATAATTCATGTAACGAACCTGATCTTACATTCGATTAAAACGGATAAAATATCCATCTTTTTCACGACCAACCGCTCTGTGATGGTCTCCCGCAAACACATATATATCATTAGCTCGCGACAAACATTAGCAACTTCAAAAGCAGAATTCTGTCGTTCTTTCTTATCAGTAGATATAAATAAGTCAATGAAAATTAGTTGCTGTCATTCTTCTAAGAAATAACAGCTAAATTTCTTTCAAAACAGACTGTATATTTCATAAAAGAAGGATTGTTCTAGATGCACTATATCTGCAACAGAGATGGTATAGTCATGGTTGTACGCCTTCGACGAAAGACCTGTTCAATCAGCAGCAAAGATAAACATCTAGAAAATATTGAAACCGGAATTATATTTCAGGGTGACTAAACTCGGCCGATACCTACCGTATGACGGTGTATATCGAAACAATTTGTAGTTCCATAAATAAAATGTGAAATCACTTGTCTGTAATAAAACATATTGCAGGAAAATGTCCAGCTCGGAAGAATCTTTCGATTCGCACAAGAAGAAGCATTCAAAAAAACATGGACATAAAAAGAAAAATCGAGACAAACATGAAACCCGAATGAAAGAGTCACACAAGGACAACAAACATAAGAAACATCGTTCAAAACATAGGCATTCGTCCAAAGACGCACAAGAAGAAAGATATTCAAACCCAACTTCATCAGATTATAAATCGGAATCGAGCCGGGATAAAATTCTTCATCACAGTTCCCCTAGTGATAATCGATCTCCCACTGTTACACCTTACCAACAGCCACATTATCAGTGTTTAGACTTTAAAAAACACCGCCATTCTTTAGATAAAATATTTTTTTCCGATGACTCTGTTATTAAAAGGTAGAGTATGTATGTTATAAATATTTACCCTCCATGAATTACTTGCGGAATAAATATAGAGCGAATACGCCAGTCTGCACACAGCGCTAATGTACGAATGATGGACTTCTAAATTTAAATTATTCTGCAAAGATCAATCACCCAAGCTAGTGATGATTTCATTTACCTTATAGATATGTGTTCTTGTTAATCATTTAAAATGTTGGCACTGTCATGGTATTAGCTGTCAGAATTGAAAGTAGAACTGACAAGGAATGTTACTGCTGGTTTGAGTTGATTCTTTGGCTACTGACTAGCCGGAGCTATCTATTTGTCTGTCTGTCTGTCTATCTCACTATCTCTCTCTATCTATCTATCACTCGTTCACCTCTGTTTGTGTCCGTAGAATTTATCAAATTAGAAAACGCAAATTTAATATAAAAATATATTTTCTGAAATTGCAAATTATTTAAAATATAAAAATATAATTTTCAATAGAGAGAATTTATCAAAATAGAAAACAAATGAAGTTTGAAGTTTAAGTATAATAGGATCGACCACTCACGACTAGGCTGCGCGTTCGGGACCACTCTGCTTTAGTAGTACCCTTATACTCTGTGTGTTTTCAAACGCATGGATATAGGTGTCAAGTTTGTTCCAATAACTTTCGAGTGATAGATAGACAGACAGACAGACAGATAGCTCGCTCCGGCCAGTCATGGTATTAGCTGTCAGTAGCCAAAGAATCAACTCAAACCAGCAGTAACGTTCCTTGTCAGATTTTTCTACTTTCACTTCTGACAGCTAATACCATGACAGTGCCAAAATTTTAGTTTGGCAGACCAAGATTTCTCTTTTTTTTTTTTTTTTTTTTTTTTGAGGTATTGCAAAGTTGTCCTTTGGGGTATGTTTAAACAAAATAATTAGCACTCAAAAATTTGCTGTTCAGAATTTCTTAAAAGCAATGGTTTCGAAAGTAATTTCTATGTATGAGGGTGCTGACACTTATAAAACGAAGTTTAATCAGTTTACACAACTAAACTATAATTGTTTACAAATACCAATAAAGCGTGGTTAGGAGTAAATAAATATACAGGGATCATATACCTGCTTGCTGTTATTGATTGTCCTTAAGTCAGGCCTGGTCAATCTTGCACGTCTATGATCAAAAGCATTCCAGTATTGACCATACGTCTCCTTCCACTTTCAGAACATTGCTTATCCAATGTATTATCACTTTTGAGACGTTGCTATAGAACAGAGTCGGAAACTACCTTGTGCACCAAAAACTAATTTCTTTGGATGTGCATGTTTTAAACATAGATTACGATTCTGAAATAAATAAATAAATAAATAAAAAGAGTTTGCTTCCACCCTTTTCACTTTTTACTTTCTATAAAAAAAAATTCAGTCTTCTATTTTAAATATCTGAGAGGTTCTCAAAAATATACGTTAAACTTTTATAACATAAATCTGAACAAGTTTCGGGAAAATAAAATCAGAATTGAGAAATTACAGTAAAGAATAAGGATGGGGTAAAAAAAATTCCCTGCAAAAAGAAAATTGTTTTTTTTTTTTTTTGCCAAATTGAAATCTGTGATGCCTAAAACACATATCCGAAGGAATTATACTAGATAATTTCTAATTCTATTCTATAGGAACGCCTTTCCGAGCTTTAACTATTTCTGGTTGGTCTATTATTCATACGCATTTAGTCTCGTTGCCTAAGTACACACTTGGTTACATCCATTCCCTGCATTGTCTTTCTTTTTACCCACCTCATAATTCACAACATCCCATTTCCACTGCAAGCACCATACACCGCTTCTCGTATTCCCTAGGTCCTTCGTACTTTAGACTCTTTCTTTCATGTCCTTTACTCCATATTGCCTTCCCAAAGTGCCACCAACACAATAATCAAGGCTATTTTTGTCAAATCAACCGTGCCATAAGATCAAGACATTGCATATTTCAGTATAGCTGTGTAACACAAGCACTTGTTCTGCCTTTATGTGCATACTCATGTGTGTGTGTCTAAGCACAGGTGCGGTGGTTACGTGGTAAGAAATTTAATTTTCAACCACATGGTTCCAGATTCAGTCCCACTGTGAGATACATTTGGCAAGTGCCCTCTACTTTAGTTCTGGGTCTTGTGAGTGAATTTGGTAGACAGAAACTGAAAGAAGCTTATGTGTGTGTGACACAGCCATACAGACATACATATTGCATGTGTATGTGTGTGTATATATATATATATATATATATATATATATATGTGTGTGTGTGTGTACATATTTTATGACTTTTGGCTGAATCATTAGCATGACAGGCAGAATGCTTAGCAGCACTTTGTTCATCATTACGTTTCGAGTTCAAATTCCGCCAAGGTTTACTTTGCTTTTCATCTTTTGAGAATAGTACCAATTGAGCACTGGGGTCGATATAATCGACTTACCTCCAACCCCGAAATTGATGGCCTTGTGCCAAAATTCGAAACAATTTTTGGTTACATGGTTCATAATAAGAATACGAGTTATTCCCCTTGCATCATGTATAATCCAGTTCAAATCAAAACTTTAAAAACTTTAAAAATTTGCATGTCTGCTTTAAAATACTTCTACTTAACCTAGCTATCTGTTTTCTAAATATATTATAGAATAAGTTCTTTAATGATTTGAGGTTGTGAGTTCGAATCCCGGACCTGGCTGCGTGTTGTGTTCTTGAGCAAGACACTTTATTTCATGTTGCTCCAGTTCACTCAGCTGTAGAAATGAGTTGGGACGTCACGGGTGCCAAGCTGTATCGGCCTTTGCCTTTCCCTTGGATAACACTGGTAGCGTGGAAAGGGGAGGCCGGTATGCATGGGCGACTGCTGGTCTTCCATAAACAACCTTGCCCGCACTTGTGCCTGGGAGGGTAACTTTCTAGGTGCAATCCCATGGTCAGTCATGACCGAAGGGGGTCTCAGCAGCATATACATACATATATATATATATATATATATATACATGTGAGGGTGCATGGCCTAGTGGTTAGGGTGTTGCACCCATGATTGCAAGATCATGGTTTCAGTTCCGAGATCAGGTGGTGTGTTGTGTTCTTGAGCAAAACACTTCATCTCGTGTTGCTCTGTGATCACTTCAACACCTGATGTATGGTACACTGTGCACCTGTTCAAGCAACATGGATTTGATGGAGGGAATGACTTAATGTACAGAACATATATTTGATCACTATAAACAAATCATCTGTGCAAGGCGTTCCACAAAAGCTGCACACTCATATGTCGTCTTTGACAGGAGAGTCCATCAAATAGCTAGATCAGTGCTCTGCAACCTTTTTTCACTTGCAATACATGTATGTTCTTTTCAAAATATGGCAGTACACCTAAACTAAAAGTATAACTAAAAGTGTAGGGAAAAAATTATATTCAATTACACTGCGAGACACCTAGCATCATCTCATAGCACACCAGTGTGCCATGGCATACCGGTTGTGGAGCACTGAGCTAGATCGATATGTGGTTATATAAATATGTATATATAAATAAATCAGACTGGAGTCTAGTGCAGCCCCTCATCTTACTAGCCCTAGTCAAACTGTCCAATGCATGCCAGCATGGGTAACGGACGTTAAAAGATGATGATATATATATATATATATATACACATGTCTATACATTATATATATATATATATATATATTGTTGTACTTGGGGATGGTCATATTGCCAGTTTAGCCAATAAAAACACACGCACTGTATATTTGGTG
>NC_068982.1:144009535-144014062 GCF_001194135.2 Octopus bimaculoides
ATATATATATATATATATATATATATATATATATATATATACACACACACATGTCTATACACACACACATACATACATACATACATATATGGAAGTTGATAATATACTGGTTTTATATTTCAGAAATTCTCATTCATATTCAGATTTTTGGTCTTTTCTTGAGAAATACTTGTTATTTCAACAAAAGACGGCAAAACCTTCCAGAATAGGTATGTGTATAAATTGTTTTCTGCTTAATATCCTCAAATTTTGACTATAAGCAGGTTTTACTGGCACCAATCCATTTCACTATTTAATTATAAACAAACAAATGTGGACAAAATAAAATCTCAAAAAGATTGATTTGTGTTTGGTTTTATATCTGTTAATGTTTTTGTCAACCTGACCCCAGTCAACTTTGTGAAAAAATAAAACCTTGTCAGTGTCTCTTTAGCATGTAATCTACTTGGCCATTTACACTTTAGAGTGTAGTGTAACCCTAACACTAGATGCTAAACCTAGCTCTAAAAACTAATCTTAAACCTAAACATAACCCAAACTGCTAAACCTAACCCTAATCTTAATCCTAACCCTAAACCTTAACCTTAAATCTTAACCCTATTACTGACCCAGATCAAGTAATTTCACAGTATAGGTTATGGATAATATGGTAGACCACATGCTAAAGTAGCACTGCCTGGTCTATGGAGGTAGCTGATCATAAATTTTGGGATAAGCCTTCATTATTTTGTGACACCACAGATACCTGGAGGGCTGATTGTTTGTTTTGTGCTTCATAGAAGTTATTGCAGTTATTTCTTATCTTTCTTCAAGTAATACTTTTTGTTCGTGGAGGTGCAATGGTTAGGGTAGTGGACTCGTGGTCATAGGATCGCGGTTTCGATTCCCAGACCGGGCGTTGTGAGCGTTTATTGAGCGAAAACACCTAAAGCTCCACGAGGCTCCAGCAGGGGGTGGTGGCGAACCCTGCTGTACTCTTCCACCACAACTTTCTCTCACTCTTACTTCCTGTTTCTGTTGTGCCTGTAATTCAAAGGGTCAGCCATGTCACACTGTGTCACGCTGAATATCCCCGAGAACTACGTCAAGGGTACATGTGTCTGTGGAGTGCTCAACCACTTGCACGTTAATTTCACGAGCAGGCTGTTCCGTTGATCGGATCAACTGGAACCCTCGACGTTGTAAGCGACAGAGTGCCAACAACAACTTTTTGTTCATTGTGAAGCCACTTTGCGAAAATGATGACAGAATTCATTGAATGTTGCTGTAATCTGAGCACTGCTATCATGGTCCAGGGCCATTGGCTGACTCAGACACAGCTCTACAAACTAACAAAATACTGGTTGATATATTAGCATAGGTATGGCTGTATAATAAGAAGTCTGCTTCCAAACTACATGGTTCTATGTTCCGTCGCACCACATGGCACTTTGGGCAAGTGTCTTCTACTACAGCCCTAGGCTAACAGCCTTGTGAATGGATTCGGTTGATAGAAAAAACTGAAAAGCCTAGCATGTGTGTGTGCACATGTCTTTGTGTGTGCTTTTTTGTGTTTCTCCTCCATCACTTGACAACTGGTGTTAGTTTGTTTACTTACCTGTAACTTTGCAGTTTGGCAAAACAGCAACCAACAGAACAAGTACCAGACAAAAAGAAACCTAAATACTGGTGTTGACTTGCTCAACTAAAAGTTTCAAGGTGGTGCTTTAGCATGGTGACAGTCCAGTGACTGAAACAAGTAAAAGATAAATGATAATTAAATAATTTTGGTTCCTTTAGTAAAGAGCTGCATCTGGCCATAGTACTTGATTTAATTAGCTGAACTGAAGAAATAGTAGTAATCATCAACAAAAATTAACAAAACACTAATTAATTGTATAATGCATTTGATCCTTTTAGCAAAGAGCTATAGCTAAACATAGTATTTAATTTATGTAACTAGACTAAAACAGAAATAATAATGTTATACAAGTATAAGTATAAGACTGGATGAACTGTAGTATACCACTGGTGCTATTTGAGGCAATGACAATGCGTACTAGAATTATCAGGACCATTGAGAGAATATTTCAATATTGTTACTCACACTGCTAGAATTAGCAGCCGAATCTTCCTCATATTACACTCTGTCATCTTAAAAAATGAAAGACAGGGCATCCAGCTGTAGAAACATTGCCAGATCAGATTGGAGCCTGGTGCAGCCGCTGGCTCTCCAAACCTCAGTCAAACTGTTCAACCCATGCCAGCATGGACAAACGGACAGGGTTGATAATGGCTGTAATGCCTTTGATCAAAGGTCTGCTTGATCAGGATTGATCTAAGGCTAAATAATAGTAACATATTAATTCAAGGATACAGGAGAGATGAAAGTCAATGCTTGTAGTATTTGATTAGAATAATGCATGACTAACTAAAGACAATGTGAATAAGCAAGCTTTACATTTAACAGTAATCTGAATGCTAAAAAGTTAAACTACAACAACCACCCTGAAACCTATTGTTGATATATTTTAACTAGCACAAGGATGTACTTGACTGAATTAACCTCATTATATTACTGGTACTCTCTCAGAAAGAGGCAAAAATCACTCCTGATGATATTTAGTCTCAGAACATTGATGAAGTATATCGAATATTGTAGGATATTTAATATTGTTCTATCATTTCCACCAGCTACATGGGCAATCCACCTGCTAAGAATAGTAGCTAAATCTCCATCAAAACATACTTTATTTTCTTAAATAAAATGGAAGGACACATAGGATAATTCAGTTTTAGGTAGACAAAAGGAAAAGAATGGTCACAGGCTGGAATACTTTGTATCACTGCTCTGCTCTATCAGGACTGTCTTGGAACACAGTCAACAATAAGAACAACACTATCACAACATCTCCATCACTACCATCCACTTAAACATATTAGCAATAATCCCAATTTGTTTTACAGAGAGACCACCTGAATCTGTTAGTGAACATTTAAAGATCTCATCTGTCTACAAGAAAAGCTACAAAATTAATTTGGATTTCAACAACAGAAACTTAACAGATTTTCTTACCAAGAAACGATTACCAGGTAAATAAAGTTATTTTTTCCTTTTTATTTTATTTATAAACAAATCACAGCAATGTCTAATTATAAACACAAAATATCTAAATATCTGAGATGAAGTGTTGTTAATAAAATTCTAATTTATCAAACTATCAAGTTCCCCTTTCAGAGATGGGAAAATGTTTTATATTTAAATATACATTTGATATCCTATTGTCATTCAGTGTTTTTCTCTTTTAACTTTATTTTATTTTATTCCTGATGTATACAAAATATCAGACTGAATTCCTCTCTAGAAACCTTTATTTATAAACTAAGGGTAATAATGTTCTTATCCACTACACCGTGATTACATAATCTTACGAAAAAGTTACCTCCCTACCTCCTCTTACCATTAGCTGTAGTGCATAGCTGAAAATTGTGTCTTTGAATTATAGCTTCTATAAGAAATTTTGAAGTACTGTTATATCTTGTGGGGTAAAATTGTTTGTCTTTCTGATAGATGATAAAAAGATATTGTATCGATCAAAGAATATAAAGATTAATAATCCAAAAAAGCCAAACTGTTCTAACAATATCATATTTTAAATATATGTAATTCACACTTTTTGGCTTTTAGATGAAGATTTCAAAGAATCTTTTACGGAAGAACTTGTTCTGGAATTCAAAAATATTATACTTCATTACCTTGACTTTGTACAAAAACAGAAAGTAAGTCTTCACCAAGTCTTTATTATTTAGTTATTTGGCTTTCCCTCCTTTTGCATAAAAATTTGGTCATTTTAAGCATTTTACTTGGGGGCAAGTAAAAACTATTAGGAATTTAGAGATTTAAATTAAATATATGTTTCAGATTTTAGCACAAGGCCAGCAATTTTGGGGAGGGGTTAAGTCAATTACACTGACCCCAGTGCTCAACTGGTACATATTTTATTGACCCCAAAAGGATGAAAGGCAAAGTTGACCATGGCAGAATTTGAACTCAGAATGTAAAGATGTAATGCTGCTAAGCATTTTGCCCAGTGTGTTAATGATTCAGCCAGCTTGCCACCTTGATGGTTTAGATTAGATATTAACATGTGAGTGGCAGACAATGGTAAATATCCCTACTAATATGGGAAGAGTCACTATATACTAACACAGCAAATTGGCAGGACGTTGCACACAATGCTGCATGGTATTTGTTCTGAGTTCAGATCTTGCAAGATCAGCTTAGTCTTTCATCCTTTAGAGGTTAATAAAAAAAGTACCAATTCAGGGCATTGGATTGGTGGAAATGTAAAGTTATCAAACTAAATTTCTTGTAATATTTGTTCGAAGACTTTATGTTCTGAGTTCAAATCCTCTTGTGGTCTATTTTGGTGGTAGACTTAATCTGTTGCTTAGTTTAACTCTATGACCTTTGTATGTGTGTGTGTGTGTGTATATACATATATATATAAATATATATATATATATATATATATATATATATAATTA
>NC_068982.1:144014180-144022063 GCF_001194135.2 Octopus bimaculoides
ATATATATATATATATATATATATATATATATATATATATACACACACACGACAGACTTCTTTCAGTTTCTGTCTACCAACTCCACTCACAAGGCTTTGGTCAGCCCGAAGCTATAGTAGAAGACACTTGCACAGGGTACCATGCAGTGGGACTGAACCCAGAACCATGTGGTTGGGAAGCAAGCTTGTTATCACAGAGCCACACATTTAGTGTAAACCAATATCAAACCACCACCATCACCCCGAATTTAAATTTATATAACAATTGATTGAAAATATATCCTTTATTTAGAATCTACTATGTCTATATTGCTCAGTATCTACTATGATTTCCTGTTATCATGTAAAATTTACTGTGCCATTTATAATCCTTAAAAAAAACTCACTCTGAAGTTAAATATATTCCTCTTAAATATACTCTACTTTCTTGTGGTATTAGTTTTCTAAATTGAAGAAGTTACAACGCGACAAACAGAATTTACCAATATGGAAGTACAAGCAGAACATAATTAACCAAGTCAGGGATAACCAGGTTGTGCTTGTTGCTGGGGACACAGGATGTGGAAAGTCTACTCAGGTGAGTTAAACAATTCTACAATGCTTTACTTTTTGTTTCACATTGTCAGAGAGGAGAAGATGATGTTGGTGGTGTTTTCATTGTTGTTTAGTCTGAAGTCAACCCTGCTGTAGTCCACTTATGACCAATGTTACTCCAGCTGTCACCAACTGTCACCTGTTTCCTAGTTAGGTAATATTTCACCATGGCCAAACAGGTTTTTCACAGAAGAACTGGAAATAAGAGTCATTTCTTTGTGACACACACACGCACACACACACATTTTTTCAGTTTCCATCTTCCAAATCCACTCACAAGGCTTTGGTTGGCCTGGGGCTATAGTAGCTTTTTCAGGTCCTCCAAGACTTGCAGAAGGAAGAGAATAAATTTATCCTCAGTCAGATTTGGTCTGAATGCTTGCAACAGATTAGACTTTGCTAAAGGTTACCAAGGGCCATTTGGTGATGTTTAAACTGACATTAAATCTGTAATGCCCTCTCTACAAAGCTATCTCCCCAAAATAAGAATGGAACCTTCTTTAGATTTCCAAACTGTTTCCATCTACACAGTCTCACTCACAAGGATTTAGTTGACCAGAGACTCTGGTAGAAGTCTCTTGCCCAAGATGCCATGCACTGGGATTGAACCCCAAACCATGTAGTTGCAAAGTGAATCTTTTTACACACATCGATGCTCACACTCCAATATTTGTCCTCAAAATTTCAGATTTACAATAGAGCCTCTATGTAGTCACTTGATCTGTTAGAGATAGTAGCCAGATCCCCCCTCAACTCTTATCTTAACATCTTAAAAAGCAATATGTTGGATTATATGTTGAGTTCCTTGCACATAAGGAAAGGATAGGATGGTCATAACTGAAACCATCAGTCTGCTCCATCAAGGGTGACTTGGACTAAACAACCACAATTATAACCTCAAGAACTTTAAATCAATGGAACGTTTTCTTGACCACTCAGTCTTTGATGTAATCATATAGCATCTTATTCATTTCTTTGTAGGTACCCCAGTATTTGTTAGAAGCTGGCTATAAGAACATCGCTTGCACTCAACCCCGTAGAATTGCTTGTATTTCACTTTCAAAAAGAGTCAGTTATGAAACTTTGAATGAAAATGGGTCTCAAGTTGCCTATCAGGTAATTCCTCAAAAACAGAAAATCACTATTTTACATATATTCAATATTGTTAATCACTTTTTAACCCTGTTTTAGTTTTGTATTTTTCTAATTTAATTACGTTTAATCTTTGATCTTAATGAAATTACCTTTGCTTCTTTTTTTCTGCATTTTTTTTTTGTATTTTTTAAATTTCTATTCCAAAATCTTTACAGATTAGATTTGAAAAAACAAAAAGGCATGACACAAAAATTCTGTTTCTCACAGAAGGTAAGTTATGTACATGAAAGACATATGATTCTTTAGAAACAAAAAATTTCATATAATAATTTATTAATTTCTGCTATCCACTCTCCTTACAAGAGTAACTGTTGCCATGGATTAGAATGGATACCATACAACCCATTGATCATCCATCCAGATCAGGTGACTTGTCCAGACTAGTGTAACTCTTCCACACTAGATGTCCTGATCAAGCAATGCGACATGAATATATGGCCTGGATTTTAGTCCCATTAGTTTTTTTGTTTGCTGAAATATCTCATCTGTGCACAACATGACTACAGATGATACCAGCTGTTTGCTTACTGAAATGGTTGATTCTGGCCATTGACAGTTTGTTGTCTGTTGATCTACTCAGCATCTTTTAATATTTGCCATTGTTTCAATAAGTTCATCTACTGAAATAGTTAACATCCACCATGCTGCATCCCATGATTTCGACATACCCTGACTCAGGTGGTCACATGCTATTTAACCCATAGCTGGAACCCTGACAGGTTCTGTTACTCCAGATCAGAGTAGACCTGGGAATAATAATAGCCAAGAGATGGTTCCACACTCTTCAAAATCCTGGAACTCCCAAACCAGGGTCCCACTACCTGATGCATTTTGAAGTTATATTTTTTATTTATTTATGTGCCCTTTTGAAACCTAGCCAGGCTCATGGGCCTGGTTTCCCGGTTTCTATGGCGTATGTGTACCCCCCCCCCAGCTGGACTGGACGCCAGTCCATTGCAGCTTTATTCAAGAAACAGGAAGAAAGAGTGAGAGAAAGTTTGGGCGAAAGAGTACAACAGGGGTCGCCACTACCCCCTGCTGGAGCCTAGTGGAGCTTTAGGTGTTTTTGCTCAACACACACAATGCCCAGTCTGGGAATCGAAATCGCGATCCTCCGACTGTAAGTCCGCTACCCTGTCCATTGGGCCATTGCGCCCTTTTAAAGCCTAGCCAGGCTCATGGTCCTGGTTTCAATGGCCTATGTGTTCCCCAGCTGGATGGGATGCCAGTCCATCGCAGCATTACTCATTTTTGCCAGCTGAGTGGACTGGAGCAATTTGAAGTTATACCTAGAACTAATTAGTCACTAATAATGGTATATTCTGAATCTAGTATATCCAGTAAAGATTAATCTGGTGTAATCCAATCCTGTCATATTTGGATATTTTTGCATGATCAGAATTGCCAAAGCATGGAATAAATTACCTGTGTTGGTTGTTAGCTGTCAGAACATTGCATGCTTCGAAACTTCCAAATGACTGCTTACTGTCTCCTTTTTTAATCTTTACCAATAAGTTGTAGTGCACCTGATTACTGTATACAGTAAGCTCATTATTATTATTATTATCATAAAAGGTGGTGAGCTGGCAGAATTGCTAGCACGCCAGACAAAGTGCTGCTAAGCAACAGGTAACAGCCTAGTACTGAATAAAATTATATGGTCATAGTTAGAATGCCTTTGATCGTAAGTCTTCTTAATCGAAGCCAACCTGGGGCTAATCAACAACACATTTGTCTTCATAACAAATATGTTCACATAAACAAATACGTATCTGAGTAACGCCACATTTTGTACATAACAGATTGTTTATAAAGTATACTTGTCAGCATGAAAGATTATGTGACTCCTTGAGCCTTGAATGAAAACATATGTAGCTCACTTGATCCTGAATGAATAAACATTTTTTAAATATGCTTTTTTGCTTACATAGTCTTCCTTTTATATATTCAGAATGAGAGAAGTTGTTTTTTCTCTATCTGCTTCTAACTCAAGCTATAATACCATCACATCCATATGAACTTGTATTTATAGGTCTCCTGTTGAGACAGATGTCATCTGATATCTACCTTTCTATGTATGATGTCATTTTGTTGGATGAGGTGAGTCTTTATTTCTCTTCTTTTGGAGATTTTTTTTACTGGTTTTTGTCATCAAATATAATATGATTTATTGATATCATGGTATGTGTGTTATCGTTTCAGATTAGTGCAATCTAACTTAACTCTTTATCTACTATCATTGTCCTCCTCCTCCTCTCTATATCCTCTGTTTTCTTCTTACTCTCAATATCCTCCTCTTAATTACCATTTTCACCACCACCATCACCACTTCTGTAACCACTATTATAATTCTGACAAACTACCTTCTATAAAGTCATTTGATCTGATCTGTCCTGTAGCCAAATCTCCTCAACACCTACTCTGCCCTGTCTTTAAAAGGAGGACGTGATGTTTGAAGCCTCAAATTTGAAAACATTTCTGTTCCTTAATAAAAATAGAATGGCCACCCTTAGAACACTGATCAGATGATTGAATTTCTACCCATAATGATAGACAAGATATTTTTATACTCCTACATCAAGCTTCCAGTACTGTGAGTTTTATTTATTGCACCCACACAATAGATCTTTCTCTTCAAGAAGAGATTAACTAGTGCTCCTCCAAAAAAAAAAAAGAAACAACAGCAACATTCTGATCAACATTTCAACAAATCCAAGAAAATCTCTCAGCCAAAAGTTCTTTTAAAATTGAGGGAGTTCAACTTGCTGGAAATCACAGCTGAATGTACTCAAATCCATCTTTAAAAATGTAGGTTTGCTCAGTCAAGGTTGACCAAACAATAAAAGATTCAGATCATAGTTTCCAAACTAAAAGAAAATGTACCCAGTTTTGACTCTAAAGCATCTCAACTGGGGTTCATATAAAATTTTGTTGTTAAAATTTATCTGCAATAAATTCGTCATACTTCTACAATGCACAAAATATCTTAAGAAATTTTTAATACAATTCCTAATAACATTTAATTATAAATATATAGTATGATTTTTTAAAACATTGAATGGCTTAGAGGATCCATCTGAGTAAAATAGCAATCAAAGGAGTCCATTGGTAACAAAATGGTTGAGAAACACTAATCTAAAGTAATAACTAAACCACGAATAACACAATGATAAGCTATAACATGTTATACGATAACTGGCTACCTATACTGTACATAAGGTCTAGTGCCTTTGTATGCAGGTGCAGTGGTTATAACTTAATCTGTCTCCAGAAAGAGGTCATTCAAATTTTGATATTTTCAATTTATTCAGGAATACAGAAATGTAAGGTTTATAGAGTTTGGGAAAAAATACATTAGGCACAGATGTAGCTGTGAGGTAAAATGTTTGCCTCACAACCACATGGCTCCAGGTTCAGTCTCACCACAAGGCATCTTAGGTAAGTGTTGTCTACTGTAGCCCTGGGCTGACCAAAGCCTTGTGAGTGGATTTTGTTGATGGAAACTGAAAGAAGCCTGTCGTATGTATGTATGTAGATGATGATGAGGATGATGATGATGAATGTGTGTGTTACTGTCCCCTTGACATCACATGATAATTGTAATCAAGTGTCACCATCTTGCAAGTGGTGTCCTTCATTTCTAATATTCTGTGAGAGCATGTCTGGTCATGGGGAAATGTTATCTTACTTGGAGAGTTGGTGACAGGAAGGGCATCCAGCCATAGAAAATCTACCTCAGCAAATTCATCCAACCCATGCAAGCATGGAAAAGTTGACATGAAAACGTTGATGACGACGACAACGACATTACTGTATTTAACATCATTCTTCTCAGGTTCAAATCTGAAATTTTGCTGAAACTGTATTAATCTTTCATCCTACTGGGGCTAATGAAGTAAGCATCTGTAATAAACTGGAGTTAATTCATTAAACCATTACACAAAAAAATTGGTCTTGTACCTAATTTCAAGAAATTTTTTTAAATTTCTAATTTTAACCATTTTCTTCTCTTTCTTGTAGGTTCATGAACGCCATATTTTTACAGACTTTCTATTAGGTATGCTTAAATGTTTGCTGACTCAGCGCAAAGATCTTAAGGTTGTGCTTATGTCAGCAACAATCAACATTGGGCTTTTCAGTTCATATTTTGACAATGCTCCTGTTGTCAAGGTAATATTAAATTATTTCTATGGTAACCTAATTTTGATTTCTTAGTTTTCATTTTTTAATTTTTTTTGCATTTATTCCATGTACAGAAAATCTGGTTTCTATTTCCAACAAGCGAGGCTGTGTAGGTTAATATATTTTGTCTGAAAATTCAATGAAAGCATATTTGAACTTACAATACACACAGGCATGGCTTTGCAGAAAGAAGTTTGCTTTCCAACTTCATGGTTTCAGGATCAGTCCCACTGCAAGGCCCCTTGGGCAAGTGCCATTTATTAGAGTCTTGGTCACTTTACTAAAGGCTTGGGAATGGATGTGGTAGATGGGAACTGAAACTTAAAAATAAAAAAGGATAAAGATTCTTCCCAAATCATAGGGCCAGTTTCCTGGTTTCCATGGTGCATATATACCCCACCTGGACAGGACACCAGCCCATCATACAATTTCATTTTTGCCAGCTGAAGGAACTGAATTAGCATGTAATGGAGTGTTTTGCTCAAAATCACAATGTGTCACCCAGTCCAAGTACTAAAACCATACAATCTTAAAATCATGAGTCCAGTGCCCTAACTACTAGGTCACATGCCTCCACATTTTTACACATTATTATGTTTGCAAACTTAACATTCAAGTAAGGCTTTGTATTTACTGGAAGTTGGTGTGTGAGCTAGAAGTAAAAATAAATGGATCTTCCATTGAATTTGAGAATTCCAGTTGTTTGATCAGCTGAGCCATCTGCTCATTGTATTAGAGAATATGTAGCTGAGTATTCCACAGCCATGTGTACCTTTAAAATAATTCTTTGTCGGAATCAGCATGACCCAGTGTGTAACAAGGCTGGCCCTTTGAATTACAGGTAGAGACCAACTAACAGGCTTCCACACAAATTCCAAGAGAAATCATAATCATGGCTAGTGCTGGTAACATGTCAAAGGCGCCCTCCACCCCACCCCCGTACTGGTGACCCTTAAGAGCACCCTTGCCAGTGACACATGAAGGGCACCAGTGCTTGTGACACATAAAAAGCATCCATACTGGTGACATGTTAAAGGCACCTGTGTCGGTGACACATTAAAGGCACTTAAACCAATGACATGTAAAAGACACCCAGTACACACTGTGGAGTGGTTGGCATTAGGAAGGGCATCCAGCCATAGAGACCAAGCCAAAACAGACTGGAACCTGGTACAGCTCTCTGGCTTACCAGTTCCAATTAAACTGTCTTACCCATGCCGGCATGGAAACCAGATACTAAATGATGATGATCATGATGATTTGTCCAATTGCACTAACAAGGTTTAGGTCAACCCAAAGCCATGATCAAAGATATGTGGCCAAGATGCTACACAGAGGAATTGAGCCTTTGACTGTGAGACAAAAATGATAAGATTGTAAATACATTCCTTCTATGCTTCTGATGCGTGGAAAAAAGAAGAAAATAGTGTGTGTATATATATGTATGTATGTATATGTGAGTGTGTGTGTGTGCATGCATGATGATGATAATGATCATCATCATCATCATCATCATCATTTAACTTCTGTTTTCCATGCTGGCATGGGTTGGATGGCTTGAGAGGGGCTGGCAAGCCAGGGAGTTGCACCAGGCTCCACTTGTCTGTTTTGGTAAGGTGTCTATGACCGGATGCTCTTCCTAATGCCAACCACTTTACAGGGTGTATTGGGTACTTTTTATGTGGCACCAGCACAGGTGCTCTTTATATGGCACTGGTACAAGTGCTTTTCACATGGTAGGTGCTTTTTACACAACTCTGGCACAGGTGCTTTTTACATGGTGCTAGCTCCCAGCGGAGTTGCCAAGTAGTTTGCACTCCCTCTCTTAATTGAGGGAGGGACTGGGATTGAGGGAAGTAGCTGTGTGCCAGTTGAGAGATTAGAGTATAATAGAGGGACAGAGATTGTTGTCTGTATACATACATATATATATATATATATATATATATATA
>NC_068982.1:144022130-144025916 GCF_001194135.2 Octopus bimaculoides
TATAAACAACTTCTTAGTTTGGACTGTTTCATTATAGCCATTAAGTGATTTAAATTATTGATGTTTTACAAATTTAAATGTATAAGTTAATATTTTGATGTTTCGTAAAAAGATTTTCGTGATTTCCTTACTAGGTACCAGGATGTCTGTTTCCAATTCAGCTGGAATATCACCCCATACCAGTTGACACATTCGATAAACAGTCTTCCAAAATGGACTCAGCTCCATACCTTCGCGTTATGCAAACCATTGACCACAAGGTAGAATTGATATTATTTAGAAATTATTTTTGCTTCTCTTCTTTACTTAATGTTCTGGTGGTATCAGACACTAAACACACATCAGAATTTAGAGAATTTAATTCATATCATTTCAAGCTCATATCAATCAAAACTGATTGTGTTTTCATGGGATTCCTCTTAGGTGGATCATTGTTTACATGGTGGATCTCCTTCTTTCTAATAAGTCATAGTCTTTGACTCATCATCAAAATGTATCTTCATTGTGTCTTTTCTATAAGTATTTCCATGATCATGATCAATGTTCAGATGAAGTTTCTTCTCTAAGACCTTTAAACATGTCACCTGCTTCTTTTCCCAGGTGCATTGTTTCTCTGTTGAGCATAAGATCCTGTTAGTCATAGGTCCTTTTATCCTGATAGCTTTATTTTCTCAAACTGCCTCTCTGTAACTCATTCCCATCATCTTGTTCTAATAATCTTTACTCTGTATTCTGTGTTACAGTTTCCACATTCAGAGCGAGGGGATCTCTTAATCTTTCTCAGTGGCATGACTGAGATTATGACTCTTGTTGATGTGGCTCAAGTTTATGCACAGCAAACTAAGTCTTGGATTATACTTCCTTTACACAGTTCACTTTCTATTGAACAACAAGACAAAGTAAGTCAGATGTTTTCATTTTCAGTTCAGCTCTGCTTTGTTTCTTTCCAATTTCTATCATTTACTAATCCAGCCTTTCTGTCTGTGACCATCCAGCATAGAGCATAGTAAACTTGTTTCTAGCCTTTACCAATATAGAAAATTAGATGTAAAATAATTATGTTGATGAAAATTTGTGTATGTTTTTGTGATTGAATATGCATGTGTAACTGTATTGTTCATGGATGCAAGCATGGCTGAACGGTTTAAAAGTTCGCTTGGCAGTCATGAGGTTCCAGGTTCACTTCTACTATGTAATACCTTGGACAAGTGTCTTTCACCACAGCCTCAGGATAGAAACCTGTTAGAGGGATTGTACATGTACAGGCTGTCCGGGCTAAATAGGACAGTTTGCATAAAAGGAAAAGAAAATGCAATATCCCATCCAGGAATTTTTTATAGCTGGATGCCCTTCCTGTCACCAACCCTCTCCAGTTTACCCATAGCCTGAAATGCTTTCACAAAAGACTGGAAACAATGGACACCACTTGTATATCTTACCTACACATTTCAATATTAACTTCTTTGTTATATAATTTCAAAATTTAATGTTTTATTTCTTTCTTTTTTTTTACTCCAGGTTTTTGACATTGCTCCTGATGGTGTACGCAAATGCATTGTGTCCACTAACATATCTGAGACTTCTGTGACAATAGATGGTGTTCGGTTCATTATTGATTCAGGAAAAGTAAGGGATTTCTTTTTTTTTGTTGTTGTTATTTTTTGGTTTTGTAATGCTGGTATCACTGATGGTTGTGTGGGAAAATTGAACTGCTGGTGATCCTGTAACAATTTTAGGATCTCTCTGAGAGTAGAAAAAACAACTTATACAGGTGGACAGATAAACAGGTGTGTGTTTGTGTGTGTGTGTGTGTGTGTCTCTCTCTCTCTCTCTCTCTCTCTCTCTCTCATTGAGCTTGGTTCAATCTTTGGCTCACCAGCTACTGTCAAATCATCCAACCCATACCAGCATGGAAGGTTGATGTTAAATGATGATGATGATTAAATAAAATATCCCCTATAGCAGTACTACTCAAAGTGGTGGTCCGCAGGTCGGTGCTGGTCTGCGAGCCATCAGCTGTTGGTACGCAGTGAGTTTCCAGAAAAGAAAGAAACATTATAAAATGCTTATGTAATATTGTATTATTTGTTTACAAAAAAATATAAAATAAAAAAAATTGTCAACTTTTATTATATTCATTATATATATTGTTTCCGGTATAAATTAATATTACTAAGAAATATTACCGGTCCCTGGCACATTGGAAAAAAAAACTGCCGGTACACTACAGCAGATAGTTAGAGAAACACTGCTTGATGGTATTGTATTCAAGTTGTACAGAGACACCCTTGTCAATCTCATCATGAGAAAAGCAATAAACCAGTGACTGGTTTATTGGCTGGAAATCTGCAACCAACCATGTTGTTGTTTATCAAATGTAATATAAATCAAATGTTTTCAAAATTATATCACCTGTTGTCTATGTTTTAGGTGAAAGAAATGCATTATGACAACAAGTTTAAAATGAAACGGCTAAAGGAATTCTGGATTAGCCGTGCCAGTGCTGAGCAGAGGAAGGGAAGAGCAGGTCTGGTGCATGTTTATATTTGTGACATTGCCATTGTATATTTTTCATCAACTTTTCAATAATAATATCATTTCATTATCATTTATCTTTCCATGTTAATATTTCAACAATTTATAGTCATTTTTTTTTTTTCAGTGTGAGAAATCTTTATCATTATTTTAGTTGTAGTTAAGGCGGTGAGCTTACAGAATCATTAGCACACCAGACAAAATACTTAGTGGCATTTCGTTCTGAGTTCTTTACGTTCTTAGTTAAAATTCTGCCAAGGTTGACTTTGCGTTTCATCCTTTCGGGGTCAATAAACTAAATACCACTGAAATGCTAGGGTTGGTGTAATCAACTAGCCTCATTCCCCTAAAAATTTCAGGCCTTGTGCCAATTGTAGAAAGGATTATTTGAGTTGTTGTTTAGCCCCAGGTCAGTTCTGATCAAATACATAGTTTCAGGTCCAGTGCCACTGCATGGCACTTTGAGCAACTTTTTCATTTATAGCTGCAGGTTGACCAAAGCCTGTGAATGGAATTTAATTGACAGAAACTATATGGAAGCTCATTCAAAGTCCTGAATGGTAGCCTCAATCTTTAGCCCAGATTAACACCACCATCTGGCCTTTGAGTACTTTCGTTGAAGTCCATTCTGTTGTAAACATTCAGAATGGGGCTTTATAATCTTTTCCTAACTATTCTTTAAAATTCTTTTAAATTGTCAACAGAAAGGAGAAAAGCCTAAATTATGGATGTTGTCTCCAAGTTAAACTCTTCACAAATTGTTAGAGGGAATAGACAAAAGTAAATGACCAATGGCAATTTATAAAGGCAGAATATTGGCAGAATGCTTTACAGTGTTTGCTCCAAATTCCACCATGGTTAATGTTATCTGACGTTCTGTTTATAAACAAATAATCAGGCCAGGACAATTGATTGGTGGAATTTATCAAGTATTGAACAGTAGGGTGCCTCTGTTTTGGTTCTCATTAACTCATCATTTTGTGTTGCCATATTTGTAGGTCGTACTGGACCAGGTATCTGTTACCGTTTGTATAGTGAAGCTGACTATGAAGCGCTGGAGAAGTATTCTACACCTGAAATACTCCGAGTACCTTTAGACTCATTAGTATTACAAATGATCTCTTTGGGACTGCCTGATTGTCGAAGGTAAATTACAGCCATCACTGTTGTTGACATTTTCAGTTATATACCTATTCTTTGTTGTTGTTGTTGTTGTTGTTGTTGTTGTTGTTGTTGTTGTTGTTGTTGTTG
>NC_068982.1:144025926-144028896 GCF_001194135.2 Octopus bimaculoides
TTGTTGTTGTTGTCGTCGTCGTCGTCGTCGTCGTCGTCGTCGTCGTCGTCGTCGTTGCTGCTGTTGCTGCTGCTGTCGTCGTCATTGTTGTTGAGTATCATCATCATCATCATCATTATTATTATTTATTGAAGGGCTTCAAAAAAAATTCCTTGGAGTATTTCTTCTTACTCTTTACATTGTGAGTTCAAATCCCACCAGTCAACTTTGCCTTTCTTCCTTCAAATTTAATAAAATATACTACCAATCAAGTACTAGAGTTGATGGTATGAACTAACTCCCTCCCCTCAAAATTGCTGACTTTGTTCCTAAATCAGAAACCATCATCATCATTTAATGTCCATGTTTTATGCTGGCAGGGGTTAGGTAGTTTGACAAGATCCAATGGGTCCAAGGACTGCATTATGCTCCAGTGTCTGCTTTGGCATGGTTTCTGTGGTTGAATGCCCTTTCTTAATGCCAATCACTTTTACAGTATGTACTGGATGCTTTTTTCATTCCAGCAGCACTAGTGAGGTTACCATGCAGCTCATAAGATTACAAGCCCCAAGGGATGGAGGGGCTTTATGCTGGGAGATGAAGAGTTAGAATATGAGACGAGGGTGGGAAACAGAGCTGCTTCTTGTTGTAGAGGAGCTACATGGTCACTCACATTTAGAAAAGAAGCTGAGACTGATAAGTAGGAGATGCAGAGAGATTAATGAGATAAATATTGTTAATGAGGTGTCCAGGTGGATCCACAAGATATGAGGTGAGTAGAAGTGAATGGGGACAGGGAAAAGGTAGTAGATTAATAGAATGGGGAGCACATTGGACAACATGGCTTAAAGTATTTTGTTACAGCTTTTTTAGGTTTTGAGTCCAAATCCTGCCATGGTCAGTATGGCTTTTAATTTCTCCAGGGTCAATTAAATAAAGTTGCTGTCAAGTACTAGGGTTGATTTTATGGACCATCCCACTCTTCCAGAAAAATCTGGTTGTACCTATATTCAAAAAATTATGGCTTGTTATTGCAGTTATTTAATTCCAGGTCATCTCTAATTGAGCAGAGCTATAATTGAAAGTAGTCCAGACATGACCATCCTGTCTTTTTTGTATATCAGAGACTACATCATCCTATGTGTCTGTTTTCTGGTTTCATACTTCTTAATATGCAGAAGCACGATATTCCATTCTCAAGCAGTATGATATTCTATTCTCAAGTAACTTGTATTTCCAGATTTCCTTTCATTGAACCTCCTGAGGGATCTTCCATTGAAAACTCACTCATATATCTACAGGAACAGGTAATTACAGATAAAAGTCATTTTTGTTTTTCATTTTGCATGCACACACGCACGCGCACACACACACACACACACACACACACACTCTGCCCATTGTCTTGTGCAATAGAGCTATACTGGAACCATATGGTGGCAAAGCAAGCTTCTTAATCATACACCAACATCTATGCTAAGTCATTAATCACTTATTCACTTTCTTTAGTTATTTGCTTTTTTACTGTTCTTTCTTATCAGTTGTGATGTATAAATTTCTGCTAGACTGTCTTTAAACTTAGACTGAAACTAATATTGAATTATCAAATTCAGGTTTAACTCATTTCCACTGTAATGTGTATCTGGACAGAACACTTAATTAGACTTGCCTTAGCTTACCTAGCTGTGAAGAGGACAGAGCATTTCTTCGGGCTGTGTAACTTGTGAAAGCATAATGCCCTGTCTAGAAGTTTATCTTTTATCCACATAGCTCCACTAATTCTGTATAACTGAGCATCATCAATGGAAACACCATTATCATTACACTTTTAAGATAATCTTGGATTAGGTATAAGCATGGTTGTGTGGTAAGGAGTTTGCTTCTCAACCACATGGTCCAGGTTCAGTCCCACTGCATGGCACCTCGGACAAGTGTCATCTACTATAGCCACAGGCTAACCAAAGCCTTATGAGTGGATTTGATGGTCAGAAACTGAAAGAAGCCCATTGTATGTGTGTGTGTGTGTGTGTGTGTGTGTGTGTGTGTGTTTGTCCACCACCACCACCACCACAACCACTTAACAACTGATGTTGGTGTGTTTACATCCTTGTAACTTAGCGGTTTGGCAAAAGAGACAAATAGAATAAGTACCAGGCTTTACCAAAAATAATAAATGCTGGGGTCAATTTGTTCGACTAAAATTCTTCAGGGTCGCACCCCAGCATGGCAGCAGTCTAATGACTGAAACAAGTAAAAGATAAATGATAAAAGATACTGTTTCAGTAACTTTTTATTCTCTTTGTTGTTTAACCCTAGGTTGGCTCTGATTGACCAGACCTATAATTAAAAGCATTCCTGATATGACCATCCATGACAATGAAAACATTTTCAGATTTCTTTTTGATACTAGGGTGCAGTTTGAGAAAATTTTGTTGCTATCAATTGTAGATTAAGCAACTGCATAGGGGTCCCCTTGTTGGTTCATGATACACTTACAATATAATGTCATTGTTTTTAATGTCTTCATACAGGGAGCTTTAAAAGAAGATGAGAAATTGACACCAATTGGTGAGATGCTGTCTAAATTACCAGTGGATGTTGTGGTTGGCAAGATGTTGATAATGGGATCTTTATTTCATGTAGGTTTGTTTATTTTCTTTATTTTGTTTCCCTTATCTATACTATAAATTGCAGTGTTCTTGATTGATTGATTGATTGATTGAGTGTCGGCAGATTCACTCGAGAACGGTGTAGTGGAATCGCGTGAAATTCAGCACAGAGCAGCAGCATGGTCCGCTCATGTTCAGGAGATTTTTATTGCCCTCCAACCCCCATGGTTACCGAGATAATCGATTATTACTTTTTAAGATAGGAATATCCCATTCAAAGTGGGGAGGGGCGATTTTGTTGCCTTTCCCATGCGCGAAATTTTACGAAAAACCAGCACAATAAAGATTTTTTTTCCAAGTAATGTGGCTGGGTTTGTTTTTC
>NC_068982.1:144029192-144036852 GCF_001194135.2 Octopus bimaculoides
CAACCGCACTACCATATATTTTTCTTTTAAGGCGAGGTTATACCACAAATAAGCTTCCGTGACTACATGGGGCTATGGGTACACACGTGAAGTTAGTTTTACAATATCGACCCGCAAAATCCTTAGCATCGTATTGTTTTTGGGTTGTTCTTACTTTTTTTTGTTTTTGGAATTTTTATTTTTTTTTTATTTTTAGTTCTTTTTATTATTCAAAATATACATAGCAAATAGCCTTTAACCAAATCCACCATACTGCCCGAGTGAAACCGGGAAAAACAGCTAGTACTAAATACAACAAACGACAAATGTTATTCCTATCTTCTTTCAACTATTGTGGTGAAACAATTTAATACTGGTTTGTTTTTTTAATTAAGTTGTTGAGGTAAAATTGACATTGATTATTTGTCATTTCAGAGTAATTATTTTTGCTGTTCAGTGCCTCCATTGCTGACCACATTTTTTTTTATTGCAAGCATTTGTGATATTTATGCTCAAACTGTCCCAAAACTCAGCACACTGCAAATATTTCAAAAACTTTGTTCAAAGAGAATTGATTTTTTTTTTCTGGGTTTTCTCATCTAAGCTTGTATTAACCAAAGATTTACACTCGCATGCACGTGCACACACACACTTTTTTCTTTTGTTTTACATCCATTTTTCCCTGCTCACATTTGTTGGGTGAATATGGTTGAAACACTGCTTTACAGCTGGATGCCCTTCCTGACATTAACTCTTACTTTCAAGTAAGGGATTTCGTATTTCACACTGCTTTGAAGCAGATGGTCAAAATCACTACCTGTTACCCTACCTCAACGAATTCCATGTGACACATGCAAGTGTGGAAATGTGTATCTCATAAAAATAGGTCTGTCTTCTTTAATGTCACACAAAGAGCAAACTTTCAGATCAAAAGGCTACTGACCAGAGATGTGAAGATCTACCATTTAAAAAAATAATCAGTAGCATGCTGAACTAACTATCTGGCAGTATTTAGTTTTGTCTCTTTTGTGTTCTGATTCAAATACTTCTGGTGTTGGATTTATTTTTTCTCCTGGGAGTCAATAAAGTAAGAATCAAAATTATAAAAAGATTTAAAAAGAAAATGTAAGCTACAAATCAATGTCTACACTTACACGTGTGGAAGATATTAAAATGAATTCTTTCTTTTTTTTTTCTTTTTAGATGATTGATCCTGTATTATCAATTGCTGCTGGACTTGGTGTGCAGACTCCCTTTGTTTCTAAAACTCGGACTGATGTTGAAATAGAAGTAGGTTTAGCAGACATTTGCAGTTATTTTATTATTAACATTTTCATTCTTATTGGATTAATAAAATAAGTACCAGTTGAGCACTGGAGTTGATGTAATTGACTTAACCAATTACCAAAACTTCAAGCCAGTACCAAAATTTCAAGCCAGTATCTACAGTAGCAGTAAGGTAGTAATCTAGCAGAATTGTTAGCATGCTGGGCAGAATGCTTAGTGTCATTTCATATGATTTACATTTTGAGTTCAAATTTTGCCTTTGCCTTTCATCCTTTCAGTGTCAATATAATCGACTTTCCCTCTTCCCTGAACTTGCTGGCCTTGTGCCAAAATTTGAAACCAGTATTTACAAGGCAGGTTGTATGTCAGACTATTTTCAGTGCTTAGTTGTGTTGCTCCAGATCAGCCCTGATTGAGTAAACTTATGATCAATGATATTCCAACCATGACCACTCAATGGTTATTGTAGTTATATGTCTTTGACCATAGGTTGACTCAAGACCCAGTGAATCCAAAACTGCATTATATCCAATGTGTTCTTTCCGACTGGCACCCATGCCAACGTCGTCTCCTTCATTGGATACGAAACTCGGCTTGCAAAGACCTGTTGGGGCAAGCAAAAACGAAATCGTGATGGCACCTGTGCCCAGTGTCACCTTTCTGGCACTTGTGCCCGTGGCATGTGTAAGGACTTTCAAGCGAGATCATTGCCAGTGCTGCTGGACTGACTCCTGTTCAGGTGGCACATAAAATACACCATTTTGAGTGTGGCCGTTGCCAGTACAGCCTGACTGGCCTTCGTGCCAGTGGCACATAAAAACACCCACTACACTCTCAGAGTGGTTGGTGTTAGGAAGGGCATCCAGCTGTAGAAACTCTGCCAGATCAGATTGGGACCTGGTGCAGCCATCTGGCATGCCAGTCCTTAGTCAAACCGTCCAACCCATGCTAGCATGGAAAGTGGACGTTAAACAATGATGATGATAGGATGTAATCTAACTGAGAGGTTACATTTTACCTCTAGCATTAGGAAAACTGCTGGCAAGTCACATAAGCAGTTATTTTTGTACTTTTATTATATAAGAAAACATTAAGTTATTAAGTTATTGTTATTATACATGATAAAGGGTTAAACTAACTCTGAATAGATGCATTTATTTAACTTGGTCATGGCTTGAGCCAGTGAGGGAGCCACTATGTTGGTGTTCAAACTGGTAAAAATAGCAACCAAATTTTCTTCAAGTCACAGCTTCCTATCTTAAAATAAGAAGAATACACTGGATAATCTATCCTTCTTATATGTCCTATATCTGAAAAAAAAGGATAGGTTGGTCAAAGTTGGGACATTTTTTATCATAAATTTGATCAGGGTCCATTACTTCTCTTTCCATAATAAAAAGTAAACATCTTTTGATGATCAGCTGTATCATGTTTAAAGAAACATGAAATGAAAGTTTGCAATCATCATCATCATCATCATCGTTTAACATCCGCTTTCCATGCTAGCATGGGTTGGACGATTTGACTGAGGACTGGCAAGCCAGGAGGCTGCACCAGGCTCCAATCTGATCTAGCAGAGTTTCTACAGCTGGATGCCCTTCCTAACGCCAACCAATCCGAGAGTGTAGTGGGTGCTTTTACTTGCCACCGGCACGAGGGCCAGTCACACGGTACTGGCAACGGCCACGCTCAAAATGGTGTTTTTTACGTGCCACCTATTTATTTATTTCTCTGGGTCATTATCACTATTATAAAAAACTATAGTAACTACAACCAGGAATTAAAACTACATTGCAGAGTTGGTTTACTCTGAGTTTACCTCCTACTTTTAAGAATTTTCTACAGTAATGTATTATAAAGTCGTCATCATCATTACCCTAACTGTCACTTTGTTATCCTCATTGATTTTTTTCTATTTTCATGCAGTATTTCATTAATATATAATATATTCTTGATGTAAATTCCTTTATAATTTTAATTTTATTTTTATCCTTTATTCCTGAAAGGCTGCTCGCAAACATTTATTCTCCGACCATGGTGATCCCTTCACACTCCTGAATGCTTTCAATGAATGGATCCAGGTATTGACTATTTCTTTAATGTAACATAACTTCGATATCTTTCTTAGAATAATTGAATTTATTAGGGAGACTCAGGAAGACATGAGATGAAGTACTGAAGGCTGATCTCAAAATGCTGAGCCTTACGAAAGAGATGACAGAGGACTGAGATATGTAGTGCATTGCTGTACTCAAGAAGACCCCACCACAGAATTGATATCCTAAAACCGAGGTGCCATGTAAAAAGCATTAGTTTGGGTGTTGGTGTGTCATGTAAAAAGCACTGATGCTGGTGCCACATAAAAGGTACTGTTGATGATGCCACATAAAAAGCACCCAGTATACTCTGTATAATGGTTGGCATTAAGGAGAGCATCCAGTCATAGAAACCAAATGCAAACAGACTGTGGGATCTGGTGTGGCCTTGGCATTGCCAGTCCCTGTCAATCCACCGAACCCATGCCAGCATGGAAAATGGACGTTAAATATTGATGGTGGTGGTGGTGGCGGCGGCGGTGGTGGTGGCAGGTGGTGTGGTGTGGTGTGGTGGCAGTGGCAGTGATGGCAAGCTGGCAAAATCATTGACTCATGAGACAAAATGCTGAGTAGCATTTCTTCTGGCTCTTTACATTCTGAACCCAAATCCCACTGAGGTCAACTTTGCCTTTCATCCCTTCAAAGTTGATAAAATAAAATACTAAGTCAAGTTCTAAGGTCAATGTATTCGACTTATCAGGTCAGTGTAATCAACTTACCTTTCCTTTCAAAATTGCTGGCTTTGAACCTTAGAGAACGTTGAAATATTTGTTACTTATATGCCACAAAATCTGAGTAATTGGCCTTGTAAGTTATAAGACTCAAGAAAATATCTCTGCTTTCTTCTTTAAAACATTAACCTTGTCTCATATATTCAATCACCATCTGGTGCACCAAACCTGTTCTGCAGCTGTTTAGCTCTTCCATGATTATTAGTTTGTTTGTTTTTTGTTTGTATTATTTGATTGTTGGTTATTTTCATAGTAATTAGAATTACTTATACAGGGTGTCTACAAAGTCTGGGTACATGGGGATTAACACATACTTTAAGAAATAATAATTTCTTATATTTAATTGTTTATGTTATGATTTTATTTACTCCATGTACCCACATGGGGATTAGCACATACTTTAAGAAATTATTATTTCTTATATTTAATTGTTTATGTTATGATTTTATTTACTCCATGTAGCCAGACTTTGTGGACACCCTGTAGAATAAAGTAACTGGCCTTGTAACCAACATTTCTTTTTAAAGACGTTGACTTAACAATGACAACCTTCCTTATAATGAAACCTCTAAATGGTCACTCAACCTGTTAGAAATAGCAGATGAATCTTCTGTCTTAAAAATAAAGGAAAGATGTGCAAGATAATATAGTCCTATATTCACTGTACCTGAAAATGAACAGAATGGTCATGGCTGGAAGTGCCTTTATAAGTTTGGTCAATCAGAGCTATCATGAGGTTCAACAAGAATATTTTCTTTTAGTTTGTTCATGGAACCAGCATCTAGCAAACAAAAGCAAATAACTGCTAGTGGGATTGCAGATCAATATTTTATTGAAATTGTGGAGGAAGGGGAAAATAGGTTTCCTTTTGAAGAATCTAAATTTAAAATTTTGAACTAATAATATAAAATGCTTTACCCTCTACTTTAACTTTACTATCATATAGAAGTTTTCTTCCTTTAAGATATATTAATTTTTTTCCATCATTTTTTTTTTATCTTAATTTTTATTTTTATTTCATTTTTTGTTAAAATCTGATTAGGTGAAAGCCAAAGGAGAAGGAACAAAGAAATGGTCAAAGAGGAGAGGCCTTGAAGAACAACGATTCTATGAAATGATTAAGTTGAAAAATCAGTTCAGTAATCTACTGAAGGTTGATTATGTTGCATAACATGGTCCTCTGTGTGTGTGTGTGTGTGTGTGTGTGTGTGTGTGTTCTATATTTCTCATTCTCTTTTTAACTGTTTTAATGCTGAACACAAATCTATGAAGCTTAAATATATAGACAAAAAATTTTCATATCTGATCTAAAGAAAGGATACGTGCTCATATCCTTCACAGTCAATCCAAGACTGGTGAAGCCAATATGGGTGATATTCTTTTTAAACAATTGCAAGTTGATTACTGCAGAAAAAACATGGACAGAAGGAAATTCCAAGAAACTGACATTCTTGGCTGGGAAAACTGAGTAAAAGGGTTAGTATGGAACCTGGAACAGATGCAATATGGATAATGTGTGGAGGAGAGATATATGAGTTAGGTGGGCTTGAGAAGAAATGATTCAAGATGAGATAGCCCCATGGAGGTCAGAGGGTGGAATGTGTTAGTGAGCAACTTTCAGCCAGTCAAGGATATCTCTGTGCAATAGTAGGGATATCATTTTATTGTAGGTCTCACTTGAGCTTTGTCTTAGGTTACTAATCACTGGGAGCTGAAATGTTTCCTAACCCTGAAGTAGAAAGTTAGTGATATGGGCTTAGTTATGTAGAGGATGAGTGATTGCCAAGAAAGATCATCAGTGATGGTAAGGCCTATTTTCAAATTGAGAGCAACTTCATATTTGATATGTGTATGTGTAAAAAGCCTGTATTTATTTCTGCTTTCTGGAGCATTAAGTAGGCATGAGATAAATCTCTCTTTAGATCGAACATAAGCTTATCATGGATAGCTTTTTCACACAGAAAGAACAACTCAGTTATGCAAGTTAACAAATCCACTCCACTTCACAATGCTGCTGCTCACATCAGCCTTCACTGCATCCTTACATCTAACAGCAACAAGCATAGCTGTGTATCTAAGAAATTTGTGTTTGGTTTCTGGTTCAGTCCCACTGCATAGCACAACCTTAAGTCAATCAAAGCCTTGTGAATGACAGTTGGTAGAAACTGTGTGAAAAGCTGTTAGGGGAATCCTTCCTGTTCTTGAGTTGAGGTTGGGGTGATTAGACATATCCTGTTACTCAATTTAACACCACTACATGATGCATATATCTCTTTAGAATTCTATGCTCAGGTCAGGTTTGGAAATCCTGCTACTGGCACCATGTAATCCAGTACTATCAGTTTCATGGTTGGGTGGTCAGCAACTAAACCAGCTCACTAACTTGTCAGATGAGGAGGGTGTTGTGAACACTTTGCCAGACTAAAAACGAGACCTGTCAAAGGACAGATGATCTCATGCTGAGCCAACAACCATTCACGTGAGTGGTGTCTCATGAAACCATCCTGCATGTGGGCTGGCAAACCATGTAGCTGATCCAAGATTGTAGCCATAAAAACTTCAATGAAAAGCATACTGTACTTTCAAGTTGGGGTGGATGTCCATGAAGGATGTGACATGGAGCAAAGAAAAAGCATTCTGTACAAACATTATAGCCTGGTCTGTGATTTTCCTTTCACCAATTTTCAAGACCGTGAAAAGGTTACAGATGTTTCACTTCTTCCTGACTAAACCATTAAAAGAACAGCAGACTTGACTGGTGAAATTTAAATATTTTAGCCAAAGGTCTCATGTTTTGCCACCTCTTGGCTGGTTGATTGTTACATTATCAACTTGTCTTCCTTTGCTCTCTTTTCCTAAGCTTTTTTTACCTTGTTTTATCTCTTAAAAAAAAAAACTGGCACTCTGTCAGTTACAATGACAAGTTTGGTCTGATCAACGGAAGAGCCTGCTCATGTAATTAATATGCAAGTGGATGAGCACTCCACAGGCATGTGTGTCCTTAATGTAGTTCCCAGGGAGATTTAGCATGACACAGAATGTGACAAGGCTGGCCCTTTGAAATACAGGTGCAACTCCTTTTTGCCAGTTGAGTAATCTGGAGCAACATGAAATAAAGTGTCTTGCTCAAGGACACAATGTGCCACTGGGTATCGAACTCATGACCTTATGATCATGAACCAAATACCCTAACCACTAAGCCATGCTCCTTCACTTTGTTTTATTTTAATACTGAGCATGTTGTCCTAACATCCAACACTTAAGATATATGTCCCCACCATCGCCACCACCACCATTTCAGTAATACTCTTTTACTCTACTCTTACTCTTTTACTTGTTTCAGTCATTTGACTGTGGCCATGCTGGAGCACTGCCCTTAGTCGAGCAAATCGCCCCCCAGGACTTATTCTTTGGATGCCTAGTACTTATTCTATCGGTCTCTTTTGCCGAACCGCTAAGTTACAGGGACGTAAACACACCAGCATCGGTTGTCAAGCGATGTTGTGGGGGACAAACACAGACACACACATACACACACACACATATATATATATATATATATATATA
>NC_068982.1:144036940-144038241 GCF_001194135.2 Octopus bimaculoides
ATACATATATACGACGTGCTTCTTTCAGTTTCCGTCTACCAAATCCACTCACAAGGCTTTGGCCGGCCCGAGGCTATAGTAGAAGACACTTGCCCAAGGTGCCACACAGTGGGAATGAACCCTGGAACAATGTGGCTGGTAAGCAAGCTAGTTACCACACAGCCACTCCTGCGCCTGTATGTAATGTTAGTATTTTGTATCTTTATGTTCTTGAATTTTTAAAATATGATAGATAAGTACGATACAACTTTGTATTTCATCTTTCATGACTAGGATCACCAGTTATTGCCTGAAGAATCCTCAGAACGATTTTACACAAGTGAAGAACGTAAAGATTGGTATCGTAAAAGGAAACAACTACATCAACTAAAGAGAGAAGAACGAGGCAATATGAAGAAACGAAAATTTTTAAAATTTGAAGAGGTGAGTATCTGTTTTATTTATTAAGTTTAGCAAAGCTTTATGAAGATGAGAGTATCTACCAAATCCATGTCACTCCAGAGTTATACATCTTCAGCCATGAGGTAATATTACCTTGCTTGGAAAGAGGTGACGGCTGGTGAAATGAATGGTATCTGACTATAGAGAATTTATCCCAACAAAGTATCTACGAAATCCATGTCACCCCAGAGTTATACATTAAAACATTTGCCCGAGGAGTCACCAAGTGAGGCCAAACCTGAAACCATGTAGTTCAGAAGTAAACTTCTTGACTACACAGCCATCTTCTGAGGAAACATCTCTAGCCATGAGGTAATATTACCTTGCTTGGAAAGAGGTGAAGGCTGGTGACATGAATGGCATCTGGCCATAGAAAATCTACCTCAACAAATTCCATCTGACTCATGCAAGCATGGACAAGTAGACAATAAAACAATGATATGTGTGTGTGTATGAGTGGGTCTGTGGTAAGTAGCTTGCTTACCAACCACATGGTTCTGAGTTCAGTCCCACTGCGTGGCACGTTAGGCAAGTGTCTTCTACTATAGCCTTGGGCCGACCAAAGCCTTGTGAGTGGATTTGGTAGACGGAAACTGAAAGAAGCCTGTCAGATATGTGTGTGTGTGTTTCCCCCCCACCACCACCACCACCACCATCGCTTCACAACCGATGTTGGTATGTTTACGTCCCCATAATTTAGCGGTTTGGCAAAAGATACTGTTAGAATAAGTACTAAGCTTACAAAGGATAAATCCTGGGGTCAATTTGTTCAACTAAAGGCAGTGCTCCAGCATGGCCGCAGTCAAATGACCGAAACAAATAAAAGAATAAAAGAATATATATAGTTAAATTGCCTAAAC
>NC_068982.1:144038532-144041038 GCF_001194135.2 Octopus bimaculoides
TAATTATAATAATTATTACCTTTGATGGTTTTTATTCCCATGCTGGCCACTTGATAAAATCGATATTTTAAATATTGGTCTTATCCTCATTTATATATATAAAGATATGAAGTAAAATACATATATTTTTATTATTCATAAATTTATATAACTTTTTTTCTAATAATTACAATGTTTATTATTTCTGAAATGGTCTTCACAGGAGATCACCATATTGGCAAGCAGTGATGAAGATAAAGGCAATACAGTGCAGGACATCAAAGATTTGGAATTTCGAGTAACACAGGATCTTAACCAGTTGCAGGTAAATTTGACTGTGATGTGTGTGTGCATGTGCATGCGTATGTGTGTGCATGTGTGTGTGTGTGTGTATGTGTACTGATGCATTACTTTTTCAAATTTCTTATATGTTTTCACACTGCTTCCTTTGCCCTCTTAACGTGTGCTTTCCTTCGTTTGGTTGGGAGTAAAACAGTTGTTTGGACAGCGAATGCTCTGCCATCCTCATAGCATGACCAGCTCATCAAAGTTGATGTTGTTAACCATGTTTCTTATTTCTTTAGTGCCTACAAGGGCCTAAACATTGAGGGGACAAACAAGGACAGACAAAAGGATTAAGTTGATTACATCGACCCCAGTGCATAACTGGTACTTAATTTATTGACCTTCAAAGGATGAAAGGCAACGTCGACCTCGGTGGAATTTGAACTCAGAACATAATGGCAGATGAAATACCGCTAAGCATTTCACCCGGCATGCTAACGTTTCTGCCAGCTCGCTCGCCGCTAACCATGTTTCTACTACAGGAAATATCAGCTTGGTCAAGCATGCTGACATTTCTCCATCTATTCTGCTGCTCAGTATGCATGATTTTCATCAGACATCTTTGGTGATAATATTTCGAATTTATGAAGATATTACCTATAAGGTGACCAGGTTTCAAAACATATAAAAGTGTGAATGCAACAACTACACTATATCCCATATATTTGGTTGTTTGTGTCAGAGCATGATCCTCACATATCTCCTCATCTTTATCTAAATTTTGTGATAGGTAACAGGCCAGATAAGGAAATGCTCTATACTTTTCACCACTTGTTCTTGTACCCAAATAGTTGGACCAGCTTCTTACTTAGCGGGTGTTTGTTGATGCAAGACTTTTATTTTATTTTATCTATTTTGAGAGTTTGATTCATGCTCTCATATATTTCAATGAAAATACCAGTAACTGTCAATAGTTCTGCTTAAGTCTCAATTACCGCAACATCATCTGCATACTGGAGTTCAGTTTCCAATGTGACCCATGCCAGCATGGAAAATGGGACGTTAAACAATGATTCATCATCATCATCATCACATAACATTTGTTTTCCATGCTGGCATGGGTTGAATGGTTTGACAGGAGCTGGGCAGTTGGAGAGCTACCCAGGTTCCAGTTGTCTGTTTTGGTATGGTTTCTATGGTTGGATGCCCTTCCTAATGCCAACCACTTTACAGAGTGTACTGGGTGCTTTATACGTATAACCAGCTCAGACATTTTTACATAACACTGACATGGGTGCTTTTATATGGCACTGGCACTGGTATGGTTGCCCTTACATGGCACTGGCACAAGTGCTTTTTACATGACACCTGCACCTGCAAGGTCCTCTCAACTGAGAGAAAGATGTAGAAGACATGCTTTTATGTATGGACAGCCACAGTTTTACTTAGCTTGACATATCTGCTTAAGCACAGCACACCACCAGAAGTCTCAGTCCCTTGTCATCTCCTCTGTGAGGTCCAACATCTGATTGTGGGTTCTAATATACCCCCAAGCCAACTAATATCTTTTGAGTAAATCTGGTTGAGGGAAACTGCAAGAAACCTCTCGTGTGTGTGTGTGTGACTGTTGAAATTCCATACTTGTCGCCACTTGAGTGAAATGGTGAGGTTGACATTCCTTGTTGACATTATGACTGGTTGTTCTGTGCTTTTGAAGACTTGTGGCAACTTTTAAGTCAGATGAAAAGGCATCTGACTGTAAAACATTATCTCAGAAAACCCACCCATGCCAGCATGGAAAAGAAAATGTAAGCTGTTGATGGTGCTCATCATCACAGGCAGGGATGGAGTACCAGAGGAATGTAGTTAATGTAGTTCTAGTTAGAAACGATTGGGCTGGTCATTTAGCAGAAGATTCATGAAATGAAACAAATAGAGAGAAGTAAAAACATGAAGTCCAGTAAAGAAATATACAGTCAACAAGTTTAAAGGAGTTGCTGTTGAAACAGAAGAGACAGAGGAAGCATCTTGCTCAAAAATAAATGAGCGGTGAGTGAAAGTTTGCAGACATCTTTGTTATATTTTCTGTTTTGGTTGCTGATCAGAATATGTTTCTAAATACTGAGTGTACATAGGCATAGGAGTGGCTGTGTGGTAAGTAGCTTGCTTAAGAACCACATGGTTCTGGGTTCAGTCCCACTGCGTGGCACCTTGGGCAAGTGTCTTCTACTATAGCCTTGGG
>NC_068982.1:144041048-144046520 GCF_001194135.2 Octopus bimaculoides
CCTTGGGCAAGTGTCTTCTACTATAGCCTTGGGCCGACCAAAGCCTTGTGAGTGGATTTGGTAGACGGAAACTGAAAGAAGCCTGTCGTTTATATATGTATATGTATATATATGTGTGTGTGTGTTTATGTGTCTGTGTTTGTCCCCCCAACATCACTTGACAACCGATGCTGGTGTGTTTACGTCCCCGTAACTTAGCGGTTTGGCAAAAGAGACCGATAGAATAAATACTAGGCTTCTGAAGAATAAGTCCTGGGGTCGATTTGCTTGACTAAAGGCGGTGCTCCAGCATGGCCGCAGTCAAATGACTGAAACAATTAAAAGAGTAAAAGAGAGTACTATCCTAGATATGTGTTCTGTGTTCCAGTGAAAGGCAAACCTTACATCTTGTCTAATGTCAGCAGTCATTCATAACTGAAGTGTCTTTATGATGCTTTGTGATATAGTAATTTCAATTCCTTATTATTTGTTAGAAGAGATTGGTAGTCCAAGAAGACAAGTGATATTCCCTCTATTATAGAGTGTTTGTATGTTTTATTTGTTAAATGGGTCTGTGACCATGTGTGGAGAGTAACACATCTGTTATATTACTTACAGGAAAGGAGCCATAAGAGCCAGACCTTAGAAATTCGTCAGGTTAACTTGCTAAAGATCATCCTCTGTAGTGGCCTTTATCCCAAAGTTGCTATTGCAGATGACTGTAACAACTACAAACCTAATTCAGAACAAGTATTCCATACCAAAGTAAGTTATGAATGCTTCATCATTTTTTTTGAAGAAATTTAAATAAAAGTCTGTCAGTTTACCTCTCATTTAGAACACCTGGACCTAGCGGTTATTCTTAAAACATATTTATTACACATACTATCTGAAAGTATTGTATCTATTTGTCTGTCTGTCTGTCTGTCTGTCAGTTTATCCCCTCCCTACCTATCTACCCTCCCACCTACCAACCTACACCCATCCATCCATCCATCCATCCATCCATCCATCATTCCTAAAATGTTAACCAATTTCATGGCTGAAATGATGTTGCATTGGTCAAAATATTAACTCTTGAATGTTCTTTTTGCCTAGATTTAAAAACGATCTATGAGGAGATACTAATCATCATCATCATCATCATCATCGTCGTTTAACGTCTGCTTTCCATGCTAGCATGGGTTGGACGATTTGACTGAGGACTGGTGAAACCAGATGGCTACACCAGGCTCCAATCTGATTTGGCAGAGTTTCTACAGCTGGATGCTCTTCCTAACGCCAACCACTCAGAGAGTGTAGTGGGTGCTTTTACGTGCCACTGGCACAAAGACCAGTCGGGCGGTACTCTCTTTAAAAAAAGAAAAAGGAAAATCTAATTAAAAGCATTTCATTAGTTTCATTGTATGCTTTGCCATTGTGTGCAGGCTCTGTTTTTGATGATGGCCTACATGTATGTGAAGAGTCCATATTAAATTCTTTATGCACAGAGAGGATGAGTTAATGCAACTACAGCAGATTCCCTTACAAACACACTATCTATGAAATAAAGCTCTAATACCGTCTTTAAAACAAAATGCCTTGTAACCCCAATCTGTGAGATATCTGTTATTTTGATTTTGCAAAATAATTCTTTTTTTTTTTGTAAAATATGCCCCAGCTACCCTTTGGACAACATAACTTCTATGATATCAGAGTGTGTCTCCTTGGCTCCTTTCATAATGAAAAATATCTCCTATGGTTGTATAGAGTGTACCTTTGCCTATTTCAGAATAAAAGGTCTCCTGTGATAATACAGAATGTTCCTTGTTATTGCCATTATAAAACATCTCCTATGATAATGTAGGGTGTACCTCTACCTGTTTCAGACTAAAAGTGACTTCTATAACACAGGGTGTATATTTAACTGTTTTCAGAATAAAGGCTTCCTTTTACTTCACCCAACATCTGTGTTCTCCAATCAACCAGACCTACTTGAACTTCCAGATAATGATACCAAAGTATACTCAGGCCAGAAAGGTGTGATGAGTTCTAAACATGAATTGCTATCATTTGTGTAAGTTTTAAACTTTATGAATTTTATTTTCTGATAAAAAGTTTCTACTTTATAAAAATGTTTGTCAAGAATGTATAATGGAGACTTGCAGCCAACGATTGAATCTGTTGAATTACACACTTCCAGCTTGTAAAAAAAAGTTTGGGGCAGGGGGCACATTGGGTAAAATGCAGTCCTGGATAAAGGAAAATAGGAGATGGTCAAGGCTGGGATGTCTTTGATCATAGTTCTGTTCAATCAGTTAACTTGGAGCTAAACAAGTTAACCTATGATTAAAGATGTTCCAGCTTTGAGCATCCTCTATTTTCCATAATCCAAGATGAACAGGGAGGTGAGGGTGATGGCAATGATAATGGTGATGACAGCATATGTAGAACTGTATTTGTGTATTTGATTGGAAGACCAAATCTGTTTAGAGTTGTCTGGATCAAAAAAGGCCAAATTGACAAGAGAAACATATATATATTATATATTTATATACATATACGTACACAATATTCTTCTTTTAGTTTCCATCTATTAAATCCACTCACAAGGCTTTGGCTGGCCCAAGGCTATAGTTGAAGACACCTGCTCGAGATGCCTTATGGTGGAACTAAACCCAAGACAATATGGTTTGGAAGTAAGCTTCTTAACTGCACAGCCATGCCTGTGCCTATGTGTCTATTCATATCAGCACAAAATAATGAATGTAAAATCATGAAAAAAAGAAATAAATGCCCTCATTAATATCAATGTTGATACTAAACATGTAACAGAGCTTATTGTGTTGTATTTGAAATAACATTGCTTGTTTCTTTATTTTATCTATTGGTTAATCAGTTCCATTCTTGAAACAAATAAACCATACCTAATGAATGTGATGCGAGTACCAGCTTTGCAAACAACACTGCTATTTTGCTCCAGCCTGGACAGTAATTCACAATGTACCAGGTAAGTGGCAACATTTCATTTTACAAAATATTTTGTTTAATTTTTAACTAGAAATCGGTAGAGCACCAGAAAGACTGCCTTGCAATATTCTGTTATAGTCCTGTAAGTTCTGACCACATAGAAATCCAGTACAGAAGAGTATAGGGCAGAATTCTATGCAGATGAAATCCGATCCGATCTGATCGATGAAATTATTTCACAAGTATATAAACTATAAAATGTAATCCTTAGGGTTACAACCGTTTCACAGCCTTCATCATGTAATAATAGTTTCATTGTATAATAAATTATTTCACATGTCTGCTTTAATATGCATGCTAATCATTGTACTATTGTATTGCATATGCATAGCATGCATATTAGTGCAGACATGCAAACATAATTTATTAAACACTGAAATTATTATTACATAATGAAGGCTGTGAAATGGCTGTAATTCTAAGGATAATGAGTGGTTAAAAAAATATATCTATCTCTTTTACCTCATAAATTTTTATGGCTTATATATATATCATCATCATCATTTAACGTCTGCTTTCCATGCTAGCATGGGTTGGACGATTTAACTGAGGACTGGCAAACCAGATGGCTACACCAGGCTCCAATTTGATTTGGCAGAGTTTCTACAGCTGGATGCCCTTCCTAACGCCAACCACTCCGAGAGTGCAGTGGGTGCTTTTATGTGCCACTGGCACGAAGGCCAGTCAGGCGCAGCAAAGTATATAAGCATTAACAAGAAAACTGACAAACTAGTATTTCATGGAGTCCCTTTAATATATTTGTTTTACATCTAGTTACAGATATTCCTTTGTCCCTCTGATATATTGGAAATACAATGAACCAGTGATTGGCATGTTGGTAACCTCTAACCGAAGATACTATTTTTCACTAATTGTATTATAAAGCAAATAAAATAAAATCTAACATGTCATGTTAAATAAAATATGATGTTTTAATTTTGCTTCACAGAATAGTGTGTGATAGTTGGCTTGAAATATCATTTGCTGAAGCAGATGTTGCCCAACACATAATATCAAGTGTTTTGCATCTCAGAGCCGCTTGGAATAATTTACTCAAGTTAAGGCTTGAAGGTGAGTCTTACTTAATTTGTTCATTGCATCCTGTGTTGTTCATTATACCTAAAGTGAGAAGACTTACACAATTAGTTCTTTTGTATAGGCATGGGCATGGCTATAGGCATGGGCATGGCTGCATGGTTAAGAAATTTGTTTCCCAACCAAATGATTTCAGGTTCAGTCCCACGAGATAACCTCTTTGAACAAAAGTCTTGTGAGTGGATTTGGTTGACTGAAATTGAAAGAAACTTGTCATGTGTGCATCATCATCATCATCATCATCATCGTTTAACGTCCGCTTTCCATGCTAGCATGGGTTGGACGATTTGACTGAGGACTGGTGAAACCGGATGGCAACACCAGGCTCCAATCTAAATTTGGCAGAGTTTCTACAGCTGGATGCCCTTCCTAACGCCAACCACTCAGAGAGTGTAGTAGGTGCTTTTACGTGTCACCTGCATGAAGGCCAGTCAGGCGATACTGGCAACGGCCACTCTCGAAATGGTGTCTTTTATGTGCCACCCGCACAAGCCAGTCCAGGGGCACTGGCAACGATCTCGCTCGAAAATCCTACGAAGGCCAGTCAGGCGGTACTGGCAACGGCCACGCTCAAAATGGTGCATCTTATGTGCCACCCGCACAAGAGCCAGTCCAGCGGCACTGGCAACGATCTTACTTGGCTTGCCGGGTCTTCTCATGCACAGCACATTTCCAAAGGTCTCGGTCAGTAGTCATCGCCTCAGTGAGGCCCAATGTGTATGTATATATATATCCAGCATGGAAAACAGACATTAAATAATGATGATGATAATGAACCTTTGGTTGTTTATTCACCTATCTTCCTTCTTCCAATGATCAAGCACCGCCACTGGTGCATTTTTGCACCAGTGCCAATAATTTCTTGAATTAACAAAATCAAAAAAACCGTTTTGATTTTTTTCAGCAACAAATAAAGACGCATCAAGTTATCGAAAATTAGAGCAAGTTTTAGTGAAAAAATTGACTGAATTCCTTAGCAGTAAAGTATTATACAGCATTCGGAGAATACTGACAGCTGAACTGGAACATCTTTATGTTGGAGCCCAAGTTACAGGTAACAACTGAGAACTTTAAAAATTTTAATTGTTTATTGTTTGCAAAATGTACCTTGCATTTCTCTTTCTTTGTTTATGTATGTTTTCCTAAGCATTATATATGTACGTGTGTGTGGAAATTAAAATAATTACATAATGGAGGAGTCATGACAGATATTTAGAATACACATGTGTATCATTATAGTCAATTTTAGTATTATTTTGTAGAATTGTGTCATACACTTGAGATCAGACTTTTTGATACTTTATCACAAAATGCTAATATAGTATAGTAGTGCAGAAGCAGAAATAATGACAGATGTGTGAGTTTTAAAGGAATATATATATATATATA
>NC_068982.1:144046800-144048267 GCF_001194135.2 Octopus bimaculoides
ATATATATATATATATATATATATATATATATAGGTGCTGGCATGGCTGTGCAGTTAAGAAGCTTGTTTCCCAGCTATGTGATCTTGGGTTCAGTCCCACTGTATGGCACCTTGGGCAAGTGCCTCCTACTGTCACTTCAGGCTGACCAAAGCCTTGTGAATGGAGTTGGTTGACAGAAGCTGAAAGAAGCCTGTCATGTAGTGTGTATGTGTGTGTGTGTGTGTTTGTGTGTAATCCTCAGGGATATTCAGCTTGATGTAGAATGTAACAAGGCTGGCCCCATGAAATATAGGTACTACTCAGTTTTACCAGCTGAGTAAATCTGAGCAACATGAAATAAAGTATCTTGCTCAAGGACACAATGTGTCAGGTCTTGAACTCACGACTTTATAATTGTGAGCCAAATGCCCTAACCAGTTAGCCATGCACCTTCACTGTTTAATGTAAATACATCCTTGAAAGGCAAGTTACTATGGTATTTGTCCAGAATAAATATCTGAGGAAAATGAAAATCATCTCAGAAGCAGCCAGCAAAAACACTAGATGCATTTCAGCCTAGTTGGACCTTATGAATGGCATAAGGTTCCACTAGGACTTTAAAAAAATCTGTTGTACACAACACAAGGGAAAAACAAGGAGAATAACAAAAGGATCAGGTTATAAATAGAATATAGGTGAATATATGAAGTAAGAGAGGGAGCAAAAGAAACAGTAGATAATACAGGGTAGGAATGAGAGAGATAAATAGATAGAGGAAAGGATGGCAGTAATGCAAAGAGAAAGGATCAAGCAGGAATTAAACTAAGAGAAATATGAAATTTGGACCAAGTGAAATAAGGATAGAAAGAAAGGTTGCGGGAGGATGATAAAATAAGCTAATAGAGAAGGTGGAAACATATGAGAGCCAAATGAGAATGGAACTATTGGATTGAGGAATTGGTGGTGGATGAAAGTGGAAGAAGGAAGAGTAGAGAAGTGAATGGGAAAAGAGCAATAGGAGGTGAGATAAATAAGTTGTGCAGGCTGAAGAATGAAAAGAGGATAAGGGAATGGTGAAGTATGTCATAAGGTTAGCATTTGATCATTTATTTACTAATGATGGGGGAAAATAAATGTTGAAATGATATTAATTATAGAAGTTGAGTCAGATATATATTTAACTAGCAGAAATACCCGGCTTTGCCCGGGTTAAAGAGAATAATGAAATTTAAAAACGCCGTCTAGACTACGCAACCCTCAACTGTTAGTAGCTACGATACCATATTTCTACATTAATAACTCTCCAATCCATGCCAGCATGGAACATAGACATTAAGTGGAATGCCAGTCTCTCATCTAGGAGGGCCTTGAAATCAATGTTACCAACTGGGGACTATGTGTGTCGTAGTGATAATAAAAAGACCCAAAGGAGGTCTGCAACGAAATAATTTTACTCAACACTTTGCAAGTGAATCAGTGGAGGCAAA
>NC_068982.1:144049099-144067548 GCF_001194135.2 Octopus bimaculoides
AAGGCATCTGTAAAATTTGAATGAAATTGGTTGTGTAGTTCTCGAGTTTTAGGGATTCACACAGACAGACAGACAGACAGACAGACACACACACACACACACACACACATTCTCATTTTTATATATATAGATTACCAAAACAATTTAGGGCACTTGAAATGATGAATTATTAAAATTATGTAGAATAATTGAAATAAGGTTATTCAATTTAAAATACAACATGTAAGTTATGTTTTAAGATGAGTGATGGTGAGAGTGGGAGTAGGAAAGAAGAGAAGAAAGGATGAAAGGCAGAGGAGTAAAAAAGCAGTGTAAATTGAAGAGAGGAGGGTAGGAGATGGATGGCTAATGCATCAGGTCATCTGTTGGCCACATGCTTATAAAGAATGGAAAGTAGTGGGAAAAAATTTTGAAAGAATATTTTTCCTCAGCAAAAGATATATAACTAAAGCAGTGAAAACCATAAAATGATAAGAAAATAATTAAAATAAATAATGATGATGACAACAATGATGGTAACCATTATAATCATCATCATCATCGTTTAACGTCCGCCTTCCATGCTAGCATGAGTTGGACGATTTGACTGAGAACTGGTGAACCAGATGGCTACACCAGGCTTCAATCTGATTTGGCAGAGTTTCTACAGCTGGATGCCCTTCCTAACACCAACCACTCTGAGAGTGTAGTGGGTGATTTTACGTGCCACCAGCACGAAGGCCAGTCAGGCAGTACTGGCAATGGCCACGCTCAAGATAGTGTATTTTACGTGCCACCTGCACAGGAGCCAGTCCAGAGGCACTGGCAACGACCTCGCTCGAGTGTCTTTTCATGTGCCATCAGCACAAGTGCCAGTAAGGCGATGCTGGTAACAATCCCACTCAAATGGTGCTATTTACGTGCCACTGGCATGGAAGCCACTGCTCTGGCAATGATCACGCTCGGACGGTGCTCTTATCACAACATTTATTTTTCTATCTTTCTTTTTCATGTGCCACCTGATTTGTGAGGTCCACACTTTATCAATTTCAGTTGTTTAAACTTAAGCTTAACCTACAATGTCTTTTACCCACTTTCTCTTTCTCTCTTTTTCTCTCGCAAACCAGACTATTCACTCCCGAGTATTTTCAAAAGCCAAGCGGAACACCAACCGCACCCTGTAAAAGGTGGAGTCATTGTTAACAGCTTTTTTGTTTATAACTGGTAAGTTCATGCTGTATCTTTTACATGTCATTTAACCAATGAGGTAGCCTTAAAAGGATTACTTAATGTGCTAGAAACACCAGCAAAAGGTATTTTTCATAAGGCATGAGTTCAAATCTATTATAGAAGATTTATTGTATTTCTAGATAGAGCACTTTGTTCTACTACTAGCTGTTGAGGATAGGTACCAAAATCATCTGGTAATGTTACCTGTAGTAAACCAGAGTTTGCTTCAGAGGACATGTATCTCTCATTATCAGCACCATTCCTTAAAAGCCTTCTCAGGACTTTGAAGGTATTTATTTTTTGTATATTTTTGATAACTGAGTACCACAAGATGCTGGAGTTTGTGTGCAAGAAACATTGGCTCTGCATGTTTTACTGTTCTGTATTTGAGTCACTGAAAATTTTTCCACAACACCAACAATTAGGAGGAGAGGGTGCATGTCAATTACATTGACCCCAGTACTTGACTGGTACTTTATTTTATCGACTCCTAAAGGATGAAAAGAAAATTTGGTTTCCACAAGACTTGAACCCAGAATGTAAAGAGCCATAAGAAACACTAGCAAGCATTTTGTCTGGCACACTAATGACTCTGCCAAGTCACTGACATTGATTTCTATCTTGTAATACAATGATACAAAATTCTGAACAGGAAACAGTTGGTTAAATCAACCCCTGTACCTTATTGATTTTCCCTTTTATTTATTTATATGGATTAGTCTTCTTATTTTCTCAGCCTCAGAAGAATAGATTGAAGTTGATCCCAGCAAGATTTTACCTCAATGCACTTCTCTAGAATTCTACCTCTTCTGCCACTCCCTGCTCTTTTTGAGATTCAGATATTGCTCATTTATTAAAATATCCTTGGTATTTTCCCCCCACAAGAAATACTGGGCAATTCTTTTAATATTTGTAATGTTTTGTTTGACAGTCTTCATGATAGCAACGTTGCATCTGCTTGGAGTCAACAAACCAGCCATCTTCAATGTCACTGGACATGTCCAAAGTGTGAGAGGAAGTTTATTGTAAGCGTAATTGAACGACTGCAACATGAAAGTACTTGTGAATTTGCTGAATCTTCAAGAGGTTAGTTGCTTATTGAATCTAAAGTTCATTTGTCTAAGATCACCTTGTCTCAAAGGTGGCTCAGGTGACTGCCCAATAATATAAACTGACTTTCACTCATGACTCTCCAAACACTATCCTATTACCAAGCTGTATCCCCTCTCTTTCATAATGATCCCTAAACTACCAATATACATTGTCAAGCACCCCAAAACCCTGTAAAAATTGTTTTTCTGCAGAACAGAACTTGGCCCTCTATCTCTGTTCATGTTTTCCCTATCATCATCATCATCATTAAGGTCCATTGTCCATGCTGGCATGCATTGCATGGTTTGATCAGGGCTAGTAAGTTGAGGTGCTGCACCAGACTCCTGCATCAAACAGTTTGAAGTCCTTTGTTGCCAGCAGAGGTAGGAATTTGCTGCACTTTGCCCAGCCTATTCTTATTCTTGCAGCTATGCTGTTGGAGCATCCACCTCCGCTACTAACTTGGTCACCTTGATAACAGAAGCTATCTACTACCTCTAGCTTAACCCTGCTGGTAGTTGATGGAGTCTATTTTCTGTACATTTTTAGTGTTTATTGTACTTGTTCACCTTCTACACAGAAAAACTATTTTCCCTGTTAACCTTCCTTTGATATTGCTGCACCTCTTATGTGTCCATAGCTTACACTGGGTACATCTTATGGAGTTTCTACCTATGCCTTTTCTACAGATTGAGCAGGGCCATCTACCTGAAAGGATTTGTGATTTGTTTGCTCTCCTACTTACAAAGACTTTGGTTTTTACTAGATTAACTTTAAGGTCCTTTGATTCTACATCTTGCTTTCACACCTGAAATTTCTTCTATAGTTCTGGTAGTGATTCAGCTATAAGAACTGGGTTATGAGCATAGAGAAGCTCCCAGGGACAGCCTGTCTTAAATTCCTCTGTTACTCCCTGGAGGACTATGATGAACAAGAAGAGGCTGAGGATTGATCCTTAGTGAACCCCTACTTATACTCTGAATTCTTTGCTATACTTGTTGCTAATCTTCACTTTACTGACAGCATCCCTGTACATGGCTTGTACAGCTCTCACCAACCACTCATCTATCCCTAGCTTCTGCATTGACCACCATTCAACCATTATCTTGCAACAAATTTAAGTAAACATTAAACACATTTATTTCATTCAGTTTTCTTCTCCTTTATGTTTAGGAGAACTTGAAAAATTTCAGTAAAATTCAGTGGCAGTCATCATCCTCCTTTTTTCCTCTATGCTGGTACTTCTCAAGCAACAAGAAAATAATGAATTAACAAGCTTCCCAAGTGGTCTAGTGGTTAGGATTCCGCGCTCTCACCGCAGCGGCCGGGGTTCGTTTCCCCGCTTGGGAAAAGCTTCTTCTTTGGCACGTGTAAAGACATTCGAGCGAGATCATTGCCAGTGCCACTGGACTGGCTCCTGTGCAGGTGGCACGTAAAATACACCATTTCGAGTGTGGCCATTGCCAGTACTGCCTGACTGGCCTTCGTGCCAGTGGCACGTAAAAGCACCCACTACACTCTCGGAGTGGTTGGCATTAGGAAGGGCATCCAGCTGTAGAAACTCTGCCAAATCAGATTGGAGCCTGGTGTAGCCATCTGGTTCACCAGTCCTCAGTCAAATCGTCCAACTCATGCTAGCATGGAAAGCAGACGTTAAACGATGATTATGAGGATGAACAAGAAGAACCAGGCCTTGTTGCAAAATTATTTATTGTTAAAACTTAACAATATTTTTATTACAAGACTTCAATCATCTTGTTACGTATATAGACTTTATTAATCACACTTGAACATCGAATATTCAAAAAATTTCTTTCCTAAAATAAGAAAACATTCTATAGTCAAATGCAATTCCATTTTCTTTCAGATAATGATAACAATGATGATGATGATGAAAATGTAAGTCATAAAAATCCTTTGAAGCAGAAGTTCGAATGTAGTGACTGTGGGAAAACCTTTCAGTTCACTGCCACAGAAATTCTGAAGCATAAAAGACTTCACTGTGTTGGAGCAGAATAACAAATGCAAATTGTCAAACAGAAATCCTTTTTATTTTCAAGAAATAAATTATTGATTTTCCATTTTTTAAAATTAATTGTACTTCTCATCATTTTATAATAATTTTTTACTATACAATTATACAGCTCATATGATGTGTGTGTGTGTTTGTGCCCATTATTCATATGAAGACTGCTCTGGTTTACATCCATCTATCCATCATGAAAGAGATGTCATTTATGTGTGGGTTAGCTAAAGGAAAATCTGCATGAACAAATTTTGTACAGCCTCTGCAATCATGGAAAAGTGAACATTATGGTGATTGTGGTGACGGTGGCAGTGGACAACAAGCTTCAACATGATTTTTATTTACCAAATTTCACTCACAATGCATTAGTCAAACTAAGGCTTTGAAGAAGACACTTGCCCAGTGATGCGTTGTAAAATCAAACTCAAATCTATGTGTTTGTGAAGCAAAATTCTTAATCACATCACTCTAGTTTATCTGCATTCACCATTTCAAACCCAATGCACAATTACAGGACTAATGAACCCAGTGTGTATGTGTAAAATTTTCAGTCCAATGCACATGGGCAAGGATTTCAAGCACAGTGTGCATGTTCAATATTTCAAAGAATGCAATATCAAAGGAAGGCTAACTGGGAAGATAGTTTTTTGTGTGTGGCTGATGCTTAGGAGCAATAAACACTGAAAATGTGCAGAGAACAACTTCTGCCACATTCCAGGGAGAAAAACTAGAAGTAGTTGACAGCTTCCGTTACCTAGGTGACCAAGTCAGTAGCAGGGGTGGGTGCACAGAAAGTGTAGCTGCTAGAATAAGAATAGCCTGGGCAAAGTTTAGAGAGCTCTTACCTCTGCTGGTGACAAAGGGCCTCTCACTCAGAGTAACAGGTAGACTGTATGATGCATGTGTACGAACAGCCATGCTACATGGTAGTGAAACATGGGCCGTGACTGCTGAAGACATGCGTAAGCTTGCAAGGAATGAAACCAGTATGCTCCGCTGGATGTGTAATGTCAGTGTGCAATATCGACAGTGTATGTACCTTGAGAGAAAAGTTGGACCTAAGAAGCATCAGATGTGATGTGCAAGAGAGACGACTGCACTGGTATGGTCATGTGGTGAGAATGGATGAGGATAGCTGTGTGAAAAAGTGCCACATCCTTGCGGTTGAGGGAACCTGTGTAAGAGGTAGACCCAGGAAGACCTGGGCTGAGGTGGTGAAGCATGACCTTCGAACATTAGGCCTCACCGAGGTAATGACTAATGACCGAGACCTTTGGAAATATGCTGTGCTTGAGAAGACCCGGCAAGCCAAGTGAGACAATAACCCGTGGCCTATGCCAGGGGTGAAACCAGCCCACTTATGCGTACCTTTCCTTCACTGGACACTAAACTCTGCTTGTGAAGACCTGTTGAGGCAAGTGAAATCAAAATCAAATTCAATGACTGGTACCTGTGCCGGTGGAGCACTAAGAGCACCATCTGAGCATGATCGTTGTCAGAGCAGCTGACCAGCTTCCGTGCCAGTGGCACGTAAAAAGCACCATTTGTGTGTGATCGTTACCAGCGTTGCCTTACTGGCAATTGTGAAAAAATATTTGCCAGTTGCCAGCGCCGCTGGACTGGCTCCTGTGCAGGTGGCACGTAAAAGACACCATTTGAGCGTGGCCATTGCCAGTACTGCCTGACTGGCTCTCATGCCAGTAGCACGTGAAAGTACCCACTACACTCTCGGAGTGGTTGGCGTTAGGAAGGGCATCCAGCTGTAGTAACTCTGCCAGATCAGATTGGAGCCTGGTGCAGCCATCTGGTTTGCCAGTCCTCAGTCAAATCGTCCAACCCATGCTAGCATGGAAAGTGGACGTTAAACGATGATGATGATGATCATCATCATCATCATCATAATTTAACGTCTGTTTACCATGCTGGCATGGGTTGGATGGTTTCACAGGAGCTGGCAAGCCAGAAAACTACACCATACTTCACTGTCTGTTTTGATGTGGTTTCTACAGCTGGATACCTAACACAAACCATCGGAATCTCATAAGTGATTTGTTTTATAGAGTAATAAATTCATTGACTTAGTTTTCACAAGCATGTGACATACATATAAGAAGCTATTACTGTTTAGCCCTAAGATAGCTCTGAGCATGGAGACCAGTAACCAAAGGCATTCAAGCCATAATCATCCTATCTATTTTTCTTTTTTTTTAGTCATTACTTATCTTAGCATTATCCAATGTGTCCATTTTTTAAGACAATGCACTTTGTAATCTTATGTTTTTTAGCTATTCTTAATATCAGATAAGCTGTATGTTTTGAAAATAACCACATTTAGATTTGTCTGAGTTTCCAAGTATTTTATTTATCAACCTTGCTAACTTAACAGATGAAAATACAATAAATTAATCCTTTAGCATTTAAACTGGCCATATCAGGCCCAAATATTCCACATGTTTCATGCTCAAACTTTACCTCTTACACCTACGCTACACAATGTCATTTTTAAAATAAGCAATCACATTATCAAAGTCTTGAAGCTACATGATTAATTCAAAATATTGTGAATCAATAAGCATAATATTTGACTGAGTAATTTGAAGGATAAAGGGTTAACAAATTAATGCTGTGAAAGTGGTACAGGGCATATGAATCATTGCAGATCATGAATATTCATTGGATGACACTACTGGTTAAGGCTTGTGAATAGGAAGATGAGAAAATTAGAGGCTACTATACAGGAAAAAAAATCACTGACACTTATAAATCTTGAATTAGCTCAACTTTAAATAACTATTGGCCCAGAAGGTTCTAAAATCTGTTTGGCAGGAAAATTTGCAGACTTCTTTTGAAGTTACAGCCAAATAAGTCAATCAGAGCTGATTGGTCAAACCATATTTGTGTAGGTGTTAATATCTTTTATGGCAACTCTTTTCCTTTTTGTGATTCTAGACTGGGAAAATATTAAAAGCTATTGTTTGAACCTTAGCCAAGTTCTCATTACAACATTATGGTCTGGTTTCAAAGAGATTTGGTTATCATTTTTGGCTTGAGCCACCATGTACAGGTTTCCTTGCTGCTTGCATAGAGAGTCACTACAAGTGATGAACTGTGTCGGAGTCAGTAAGATGGGAAATATAGACTAAAAGGTGTATAAAGTAAAAACTAACATATTGGGAACAAGCAAGAATGGAGCCTCTATAAGATTACATAACCTGTTAGAAATAGCAGCCAACCCTCAATCAACCCTATTGTCTTTAAAAGCAATATTTGTTTGAGTGTAAAAATTACCAGTATGAGGGGGAGAAAGAGAGAAGGAAAGACAGACAGACAGAACATTTTAGAAATTGTCTTTAAAAGTTCATCAACATTGGCAATACAAATTCTTTTCAGGGATCAAATAGCCATAGATATGTTCTCGCAACTCATTGAAGTTGCAAAAGATCTAACCAAAACATTGAACTGTTCTTTTTTCTTCTCTCTAGCTTTTGCATTCTTATATTTCATTTATTCTTTTGTATAGGGTTATATACCTTTCTCAGTCTATCATGGCTTACTAGCCTTACACCGACGTTTGAACTTATTAAATGATTAAATAACGGAAAGGTACATTTGATAATGTAGGCTTAAATATGCCCTCCGGTATTGGGTAGTTTTTAAGCAGTTTTAGTTGTTTGTATTACAAATTCTTCTTCATTATCATCATCATTATTTCATGTCCATTTTCCATGTTGTCATGGGTTGGACAGTTTGACAGGAGTTGATCAGCTGAAGAGCTGCTCGGGTTCTGTCTGTTTTGGCATGGTTTCTATAGCTGGATGCCCCTCCTAACGCCACCCACTTTACAGAGTGTACTGGGTGCTTTCTACTTGACACCAACACCCATGAACCTGTAAGAATAGGATCACTCAGCTGAAGAGGGACACTAGGAATATGTACTTTTACTTAGCTTGATGTGTTTTCTCAAGCACAGCAAGCGATCAGAAGTTTTGGCCCCTTGTCACCACCTCTCTGAGGCCCAACATCTAGAGATCCTTTTTCACCACCTCATCCCATGTCTTCCTGGGTCTACCCTTCCCACATATTCCCTCCACAATTAGAGATCAGTACTTCTTGATGCAGCTGTCCTCATTCATACGCATGCTACAAACTCAAGTTAACAAATCTGGTTGTTGAACTGAGTCAGATGTGAATGCGACACCTATCCTCTGTTCTCATGTCAGTTCTCTTCTACAATCTGATTTGTTTCTGAGTTAGCTAATTTCAAGCTTGACTGATTTGCAATCAATAACTTTTGATTTATCAGTCAATGAATTTGATGTACAGTTATTGAGCATTATTGGATAGATTGTTTTTTTCATTTGTTCTGTGGAAAGCAGTTTTCATTCTGGACAGTATAAATGCACATCCTATAAAGTAAAAGCTTTCCCAGCTTTGAGAGACAAGGCAGAGTTATAGCAAATTGCTTTTCAACCAGTTGATATAATTTTTTATATCATTTAAGGAAAAGAGACTATTTTCATATTTGTTAAAGAGAACTGAATCGACAATCTTTAAAAGGTTATCCATGGTGCTGTTTCTTCAATGAAAATAGTTTTATTCGTTTACTGAATATATTTTTGTTGGTAGTAAATTTAGACGCAATGTTTTTTTATAATTTTTTTTTGTTCTTAAATATGTATTATGTAATGTCATCTTCAGCCCACACTTTTGTAATTTCAGACCACATTAGTTTATCATAATAACCTGTCGCTGTATCTCTCAGACTTAATAAAAATTGACTCACTGTATCATTTTCATCTGGCTTCATGAGTATGATACTGTTCAAGTTGGTTAATGAATTTATCAAAGACATCTGCAGAATTCTTATTAATAATGTATTTCATAAAAGGATTTCTGAAGACTAAAAATTGTTGTAATCTATAATTTTAGGAAGTCAAGATCTAACAGTGGTCTCTACCATAATCAAGATCCAACTATATATTTCACCGTTTAGACATTATTAACTAAATTAAAAATATCGTTTCACCCATCATTTATAAGTGGTGAGCATGCATGCATCTGAGACTCTCCTAATCTCATAATTCTGTCAACTATAGAATATCCAATACTACGTTTTCAATTCGAATGATGCCCAGGTACATAAATTAGATGTCCCAGGAATTTTTCGAAGGGAGAGCATAAGGTCAGAAGGGAATAAATTTCCAGGAGAAAAGAGCGTAATAACATTATTTAGAAGAGCGCATTTCTTTTCTTAAATTCCCCCCCCCCCCTCGGTTCCGCTCCTGAAATATAATTCTTCAACACTTGAAGTTTATTGACAAATATATTTTGTTTGCATTTGTAATAACATTTTCATTCTAGGAAAAAAAAAATCAAACAACACACAATACCAATGATTTTATTATTGAATACATTTTGCTTGGATATTCAGCCCACATATCATCAGATGACAACAATAAGCTTTCGTGTGTTGCAAGACAATATCCACCAAAAAAAAAAAAAAGGAATCGTTGTAGAATCACTGGATCAACATTGTACTTCCCGTGACACATCACTTAAATCTCCACAACTTGTCTCTTATCACCAATGCTTGCAGGGTGTTTTTCAAAATACTCTGCGTATACCAAAACTGCAGTTTGTTACCTTCAAAGAGAAATCGAAATGGTTGCAGCGCCATACGGCATCACCCAACTCACGATTGTCCGTACTCTCTACAAAGGCGGATAAGACGAATTTTCTTTAGTAGTGTGGCCCGTCTAATGATGCGGGTCACCTGTATAGTTAACCAGGTGATACACAAAGGAGTCATACCCAATGACTGGTGTGGCAGTACCAAAGTCAACTGCTACAAAGGTAAAGGTGACACTTTAGATACAAATAATTACAGAGGTATCATGCTTTCTGTTATAAAAGTCTAAGTTCACTTATTAGAATATGGGAAAACTACGAAAGCTCTCTGTTATAAAAGTTGGTAAAAGCTCGCTTTTTCTTTTTATAAATTTTAGAATATGGTAAAACGAAGACAATCTCGAAAGCATTCTTGAGAAAATAGAAATGCGACATTAGAAGTATAATCTACAAAAGGAAGTTAACTCCCTTGAAAGATTTCTCGTAAACGACCAACGAAGAATAATTAAAATAAAGCGAAAACGTTTTTTTGTTTTAAGTATACTTCGTAAAGATGTTTTAACGGTGATTCTTTATTATCTCCTATGAACTTGATCATTGTCTTTTCTACTGTATGACAATGACATCTATCATTATGAAACCACTTGTAACACATATGGCTATTGCTATCCCTGCTACATTTCCCATCCCAGTCACGGTAATGTCAAAACCTTCCTTGTTCAGAACTGAATATCCCTTCAAATCCTTTTCGTTTTTTCATAAATTATGTATTTCAAAATGAATGAGTGTATTATTATCATTTTTTATTTGCTTCCTTTAGTCTACGAGGTCCTAAATAGTTCCCAATCGATCGAGTTTATTTTTAAAAATTAAAATACAAAAGGCTACCAACAACCAATTTAAAACCTACACCAATACATAAGCTCCATCTTTAATCATAAACAACTAAAATGCCTTCTTGCAAATTTCCTGAAAAAATAACTAAATGTGTGATCTGTAGTAAAGTCTCAAATGACATGGTAAAAGTATGTGTGTGTGTTTTTATTAACGTATGAAAACAAACAAATGTATATATAATGTATGTATATTAGAAAATATAGGCTAAGAAAGACAGCAGTTGTAGATAAGACGAAGCTAGATTAAAGCTTGATTAAAAGTGTGGAGGGATCTTATTCTGTGAGCGAGAATCTCGTGGATGTTAAAATGTTCAACGAGAGTGTCAGACTGAACTAGTCAATATCAACGCTGAATTTATTTGTGTGGGTAATCAAACCCTCTTCTTACCTCGTAATAGATCCAACTGTGCGTTTGGTTTTTTTAAACCCTTAACACTTGGAGTATTTAGGTAGCATATATCAAACGGTATCAAAAGTAAGCTTTATTCCATCTTTGTTGCTAATGAACGATTTACATTGTTTAGCCACTCTGTGTGTCACCTAGTTTCTGTGACCCTAGGAACGCACCTGTTCCTGTCCGACTACTATTAAAACTACTGTTACACATTATAACCTTCACCAAATTATGATTCTTTTTTACTTTAGTTCTTTCTACATAAAATATACTATACATCTCTTTTAAGATTTATGTCTATCCTAGGCTGTACATTATATATATATATGTGTGTGTGTATATGTATATATTGTATGTTTTCGATCTGCACTTCGAATCGATGGACAATAGCTAAGCCAAGCCAATCCAAGCCAAGCCGCATCTTCAACATTTTGCAAACCTCCATTTTCATCCCAATTTTTGTCCAGCCTTCTTTGTATATTTTTTTTTTTTCGTGAGAATATCAAATTTAACTCTATCCTTTCTCTTATTTCCCATTAAAGCCAAAATTTTCATCACAAATCAATAGTTTGGGCCATGTCATCATCGTTTGCTTCTTCAGTTAATGATAATGTTTGTAAACATTGTGTCTTTGTAGCATGAAGCTTCAAAATAGATAATCATATTTAATATAAAATTGATACTAGAATGTACATATATTAATAACGTGTGTGATCGTATGTCATGGTGTTTTTAAAGTATCTCTATTGATATGAGTGTGCAGGATGAGCATGTATTGCTATGTTAAGTTAATTCGAACTGTACCGGAGTGAAAGTTCATTGCTTTAAACTAGAATTACATCATTCTGCCAAATTCAAATCTAGAAACATACAACTTAAGAGTTATTTATATCCGAGTTGTATAAAATTGGACGCTACTTCAGAAAAGTCTCCTCTCGAGAAATAAACGTTTGTTTTCGTTCCAATCAAAGATATTCTTATTTTCTATCAATAAGTATTTTTTTTTTCATTATTTATTGACGCTTTAGGTAAACTTAATTTCAGCTATTTTGTTACTTAATTCAGAAGAATTGTAGATTCGCCATAGTAAATTCATATTTATTTAAGGTTATTTGTATATATAATACCAAGATATTTATTATGTATACATTTTAGCAAAATCGTGGTTTGTGTATTGAAATTAACGGATTGATGGTCTGACCGTTAGTGTTTATACTCAAGTGAACCTAGATAGAGCAAACCTATGATTTGAAACATTTCTGCCATAATCGTCTCATCTTTTTAGAGTACCTAAGTCTACGTTATCCAATGTATCCTTGTTTAAGGCAGTAAGTGTATGATTTGAGAAATTTGGTCGCTATCTCTAGCAGCTCGAACGAGAACACGGACTGTTGTTGGTTTTAATATCTGTGGCTGTAAATTGAGGCGGGGTGTCTAGTTAACATTGACATATTTAGGGTTATTCTGTTTTGCACAGTTAATAATTAAGGTGTCGAATAATATATTATTTCTCGATCTATATTGAATAGAGGTGATAATTGTTCTTTTTTTATATTAATTATCTAAATCAGTTCTTTAAATTTGGTATTATCTGAAATTTTATGTTATCAAATTAATTGCATTGCCTTTTTGCAAGGAAGCAATTAAATCATGATGATGTTTTCAATAGGGGTTTAGATGTCAGAATGACCACCACAATCACCAGCTAATGGTGGACACACTCATTACTTGCATCAAATTTCTCCAATACTGGGTATCTGATAGAGAGAATTTAAAAAGGGTCCTGGATCCTATGTATACATATGCAACACTTGTCTCAGACATCAACAAATGGCAGATACATTATGCAGTTTTATATTGCTCACATAAATTACTGAAAAAAAGGCAGCAAACCTCCTTTGATGATATATGTAACTGGCATACAGGGATAAGAGAAGGGGTTACTGCTTTCTAAGCAGCCAGCTTTGGGATAGTTGAGAGATTATAAAAATACCAGTAATGATATATTCATACTAAAAAGGGTTCATAGTCCAGTCTCAGGGAATTTTATGAACTCTGTATCTGTCTTTATGTATCCGGTAATCCATAAGTGTAAAGGAGCATTGCATTATTGCGTATATAGGTCAAGTTAACCTGTCAAAATCGATCTCTCTTTCTCTCTCTGAGCCATGCCCATGGAAGATATTAAACTCAACTTACAAGTTAATGAAATACTTGTAAATTATACAGAGGTGTCACAGTCTAAAGCATTGAGTTGCACCATCTCATTGTATCTATTTACTCCAGTCAACTTGAGCATCTACTGTTTAAGTGCTTTTGGTCATGGTTACTACAAAATATCACTGGGTAGATACAAATTATGGATCATTCATCCAGAATACTTGTAGAACTAAAGAATTAACTAAGATAACCTTACTAAATTAATAAGTATCTATTATGACTTAAATTTCTTTCTTTTTTTTCATTTTACAGATGTTGATACATGTAACAACTCAACAGCAATGTTGCTTCCAGAATATGTGCCATCAATGGTATTTTGTGTGTTGATTGTGTAAGCAGTTCTTTGATAAAACTCTTAGCTTACACAAAGATATCTATCTGCATCTTTTGAACGGTTAACTAAACATCCATTTATGTCTTTGCTGGATTTTATAAACATAATATCTACAAAATCAAAATCATCCTTGCTAACAGGATTTTACACGTGGATTATTGAAGTAAAACAGTGATTTCCAAGGTAGGTTTATACAATGAATGCAATAGATTTGGCATAATTTGAAGTGAGGGTGTTGTCGTTGTTGTTGTTGTTGTTTAAGCCCAGATCAACTTTGATCAAGCAGACCTATGATAGAAGCCATCTCATCATTTTACGAGCATCTAGAACAACTTTGTCCAATGTGTCCTTTTCCAATTAGCAGCATCATTATCATCATCATTTTAACATCCACTTTTCTATGCTTGCATGGGTCAGACAAAATCTGTTGAAGCAGATTTTCTATGGCTGGATGCTATTCCTGTTGCTAACCCTCATCTGTTTCCAAACAAGCTTCTATTTTCTTAGTCCTTCAAATATGAACAATACAATGGCCAGGCATGTTTTTATAGAAGATTACAAATAAACAACATAGTTTGTTTACAATTAGTGCATGATGTCACGGACACACACACACACACACACACATGTATGTATGTACATATTTAAATATATCATCATCATTACTTTTATGTCCATTTTCCCATGCTTGCATAGGTTGGATGAGTCCTCTCCAACACAGCATCCCATTACTTGTTGCATTCATGATTGAGCAGAAATGGTGAAGGCAAAAATCACAAAAGAGATGACAAACAATCCCTTTTGTGAGATTTGCCTTCACCACTTCTGCTCAAGTCTCCCTTAGACTTCCTCTTTCATTGAATCCATCCACATGAATTTCCTGGCACTTCTTCACCCATGTCTCATTTTGCCACATTCATTACTCGTCCATACCAGTGTAACTGTCACTCTTAACTGCACTTTTGTATTCAGTTTTTCTCCCACTTCATCTATGCCTTGTTCATGAATAGCAACGTTACACATCCAGTGAGTCATGCTTGTTTTTGTTCTTTCCAACCTTTACATATCCTTTGCATTCAGTGCTTACACCTCACAACCTCGCAGCATCACAATTTGTATGCATGCATCATACAATCTACTTTTCACTTGGAGATAATTCCCCTTGTCAGCAGAGGTAACGGCTCCTAGAATAAGTCCTGAGGTCAATTTGTTCAACTAAAGACAGTGCTCCAGTATGGCCACAGTCAAATGAGTGAAACTAGTAAAAGAATAAAACCAAAAAATTCATTGTCTGTCTGCCTTTGATTCCACTACACTTCTTGTGCACCCAGAGATCATGTAGGGTACAGTGTTTGAAGTTTCTACCTTCTCTTTTTCTGCATATCAAGCACAGCTATTTCCTTGACACTATCATTGTCCTGTCTTCTTTCCTGTTTACTAAAATTATAGCCTCCATTAAGTTTATTCTGAGGTTTCTTGATTCTAGCTTCTTCCACAGATTCTGTTATAAGAACTAGGTCATCAGTATATAGGAGTTCCTATGGGCATCAAGTCTTAAACTTGACTGTTATGGCTAGGAAGACTGTAATAAATAGGAGGAGGTGGACTGAGAACCAAGCCCTGATGGATATTTGTTTGCTCTCCATATTCATTGCTGAACTCATTGCCAACTCTCACTTGACTTACTGTATCTCTCTACATGGCTTGCACTGCTTTTACCAATTATTTTTCAGTTCCTAGTTTTCTTGGTGACCACCAGATTATTGATTATGATATTCTATTAAAGATCTCTAGATCAACAAATGCTGGGTGGAGAGGATTCCTCTTGACCAGGAAGTTCACTTGCAGTTGTCTCTGTGTAGAGAGCATCTGTGGTACTCTGACTTGAGTCAAATCTGAACTGCATCTCTTCTAAGTGGAATTTATCTCCTGTCAGTTGTGCTAAAACTTGGCTCATCAGTTTGGTACCTCAAGAATTGTTGCTTTCTAGTGCATTTCCTTTCCTATGCTGTTATATCCTGTGTAACTTTGTTGATTATGTAAATGAGTAGCTCAAGCCTATACCTCTTAATATTTTAGTATCTCAGCAACTATACAGCTGCTTTCTTTGATATCATATCGTTAATGGCCATTTTGTCCATGTAACTACCACCTCAATAAATTGTCTTTCAGTTTGGTAAACTTAAGATCTTCTTTTCACATATTTTCCACATTAAACAATCTCTTGTAGTGATGTCTCCGAGCATCTCTCTTCTCATTAACAGCTAAGGAAGGTGTACTGCTCTCATTTTGGATACACTTTTCCCCAACAATATTTTGATTCACCATTATACAGAGTGTTTCAAAAAATTTGATATCATTTGAGATGTAAATATCACAGAAATACATAGTCAAAGCAAATGAAACTAAGCAGGCTTAATGTTGAGCAGCAGAAGATTTATTCCTCCAAATTTGAATGAGAAATTCAAAGATATGTAGATTCCATGAAAGATTTCACAAATGTTCAATATGTGCACTGCCTGAGACATGGCACACATCAAGTTGGTAGTTCAGCTACTCTCTAACACGCTGCAGCATGTCTTGGGTAACAGGCTCCAGTGCAGTGGTGATTCTTTGCTTGAGTTCCTCTAGGTTTGCAGGAAGAGGGGGAATATAGACCAGGCCCTTCACATAGCCCCAAGTTTGCACTTTTGCTTGTCATCTGCTGTTATGGGCCTGAACAAGCTGCAGCTTGTAAGGTTTCATTAGCAAGCATTTCCTCAGGACATGCCAAACTGTCATTGGAGGAATCTGGGTTTCCAGACTTGTTCTTCTTATGGACTTCTTGGGGCTTTGCAAGAGTTTTTGGTGAACCTGCTCGACTGTCTCGTCCGATGTTAGTGGTCATCCAGATCCTTTTGCCCTGCACAGACAGCCTTCCTCTTTGAATTTTTTGTGCCATGTCCAAATCTGCATTGCCATTGGTGACTTTAGAGAATCTCTCACCAATACACACTGTACAGTCTTGTTCGACTGTGTTCAAGCATGCTCCAACACACAAAACGCTTTTTCTCTTCAAGTGAATGACATTTCTATACCTGAAAAGATAAATATATCAAACATTAAACATAAAATTTTGACCTGTTTCTACACATGCTGTTAAAATTTGAAGTCATTTGAACAAGAACTGGCTAAATTATTAGATTGTGAAATGATATCAAATTTCTCGAAACACCCTGTACATTGTTTTAGTAAGTCAGAGAACCATCTCTGATCCTCCCAGTACTAAATACCAGCAAGCCTCCTCCTTTCAGCCTCTTTCTGCATTATATACATTCATCACCTAGCTTCACTTTTAGCATCATGATATTCCTCTTTGCTGCTCCTTTTATTCTGTTTTTTCCAGGTTGTCATATCTTTTATGACTCTACCCAAGTTTGTGTTCCACCATTGTTATGTTTGGTGTTGTTCATGCCTTGTTTCAGTCATAGATTTGGTCTGTAACTTTCAATAAGTTATCCATAGAAACTACCATTTGTTCTTTCTCATCTTCTCTTCATTGTACACATCCTCTAGTATTGCGCTTAACATAGAAGGATGTTTCAACTTTTACAGCTTCCTTCTTTAGACTGGTTTTTGTCTCTTAGTCTGTTTAACTCTTATCCTGCAGCCACTACTATGTTCTTTCCTCCTCTTGAAGACTGTACCGCCCAACATAAACTACTGATTACCAGTAGTTATGTTGAGTGGTACATCCTTCAAGAGGAAATGACATAGTATCTGCAACCATTTGTCAGTGAAAATGATGTCTATCTGGCTTGCATGTTCATCTGATTGGAAGGTGCCAAGTTACAATTGGTTGGTTCATTTGGATCGTTGAATTCCAGAATTCTTGATGCAGTTTTCACTTCTACCATATACTCCAATGTAGCTATTATGATGCTGCCCATCATGTCTATTGAAGTACCAACCAAGATAATACTGTCACTATCATATGTTAGTGAAGTGGTATGCAAGAGTATCTTATAGAAGCAGTCCTTTTGTTCATCAGTTAAAAGTGGCCATGAAACGTGCGTAGTCTTTCATTTACTTTCGTTTTTATAAATTTACTAAACTGATTAAAATTTTTAGTCTAATATTTTATAGATTTTATGGATTACAAATTTTCTCTTGGATTTTTTTAGATTTTTAAATTAGTATTTTGTATAGTACACTTTTCTTGATGGTGTCTGATCTCCTCCATTGTTTGGGTTGCATCTTGGTGGTTCTTCTCTAAATTATTAAAATATTTTTCATTATATAATTCAATTTGATATTATAAAATTGTATATCCTTGTAAGTTCAGATTTTGTAATTCCCTAACATTATAATATACATGTGTGTATATATATATATATATATATATATTTCGTGTTGCAAGACAGTGTAGGAGAGAGAATAGTGATGTTGTAGGAGAGAAATGTGTTCGCATGGATGATGGTACGCTTGCATTAAATGAGGATGCAAAGAAAGAGGTCTGGAGATGCCACTACGATAGATTGCTTAATAAAGAGAATGAATGGGAGAAAGAGAGCCTGCCGTATGTCGACCCAATAGAAGGACCAGCTATCCGAGTTGATAGTACCAGGGTAGATAAAGCAATTAAGAGTATGAAGACCGGGAAAGCCCCCG
>NC_068982.1:144069294-144081005 GCF_001194135.2 Octopus bimaculoides
TGAGATGCACCATTTTGAGCGTGGCCGTTGCCAGTACCGCCTGACTGGCTCCTGTAGGATTTTCGAGCGAGATCGTTGCCAGTGCCCCTGGACTGGCTTGTGCGGGTGGCACATAAAAGACACCATTTCGAGCGTGGCCGTTTTCGTGCGGGTGACACGTAAAAGCACCCACTACACTCTCTGAGTGGTTGGCGTTAGGAAGGGCATCCAGCTGTAGAAACTCTGCCAAATCAGACTGGAGCCTGGTGTTGCCATCCGGTTTCACCAGTCCTCAGTCAAATCGTCCAACCCATGCTAGCATGGAAAGCGGACGTTAAACGATGATGATGATATATATATATAAGGTACAGCTATTTTGGGGACCATCTTCCTTGTTTTTGCTGTTTAGATGTTCTCATTAATTTAGGTTTATTCTGAACTTTTTCTCATTATGTTGTCCAATTCTTCGTCTTCTAGATGACTACGGAATACTGTCGACAAATGCTACGGGTTGTTGTGGCCCAAATCTGCCAACATCTAGGATGGCATTCTACCAATTCCACTCCACTTGAAGTTCTTACTGATGTGACAGAGCGATATATTCTTGATGTTAGTAAACTAACTCACCAGTATGCTGAACAGTGTAAGTTTTTATTTTTTGTTGTTTGTTTTGTTATTCTGGAGGAATATTTTTTGAATATTTGTTGAGTTGATGGTGATTAAATATCAAATGTATGAAACTAGAACAAAATGAAGCATGTTTTTTTCAAGTTATGATCTGATCTCCATTTATACAATATACACTCATTAACATGTAAACAGAACACATGTGACAGATTATTCGGATCAAGAAAACTCTGCAAGTGTTCATAGGTTTTTAAAGAAGATTGTCTAAAATTCATATATGACATACATTTATAATATGAGTAAATAAGGGAGCTTCTATTTAGTTGCTTCACATGCTAGAAACCACAGCCAAATCTCCCTCACCTCATATCTTCCAGTCTTAAAATGAGAAAGGAACATAATTTGATGTCCGTTGTCCATGCTGGCATGGGTTGAACATTTTGACTGGGCTGGCACGCTGGAAGGCTGCACCAGGATACAGTCTGATTTGGCGTGATTTTCTATGGCTGGATGCCCTTCCTAACACCAACCACTCCAAGAGTGTAATGGGTGCTTTTACGTGCCACTGGCACAGCACCAGTATCTATCTGGACTGTGATTTTGCTCAGCTTGATGGGTCTTCTTCTCAAGCACGACATAATGCCAGAGGTCTTGGTCATTGCCTCCGTGCGGCCCAACACTCGAAAGACGTACAATAATGTAGTCTTAGACATATATGCTTTAAACAAAGATGAGATGATCAGGGCTTGAATACTTTTATTCATTGGTCTGCTTAACAGAAGCTGGGGGATAAAGAACCAACATTTATAATAAGATGTGATATACATTTATTGCAGATTTTCTCTGTAATAGTTTTTGATTGAATTATTGCCTATAATAATTGGTTAGAAACTATCTCTGGAATATGTTCAAATGTTTCTGAACATGATGTGGATGTATATTAAGTTTGTTCATAAGGTGAAAGGAGAGCAAGATATCTTTATTTTTAAGAGTGCTGCATGAAATTTTATTCAAGAACTGCTGGAGTTGAAAGGGGGGGGCATGAATTAAGTGAGCCTAAAGAATATAACAAAGATTGAAGTATTAAATATTGTTAGTAACCCAAACCTGAACTCAATAGCATAGAAATGGCCACAATTAATATTTTCAAAAGTAATATATTGGAATTCAATGTTAGACTGGTGAAATCCCATTATAATAAACATCAATACAAAGATGAGAAAGAAAAAGGGAGGGAGAGAAAGAGAGACAAAAAATTTAGGGAGAGTTGATGATGTTTTATTAAAGGTAGCAGTGGGAATAATAATAAGAGAGAGAACGAGTGGGTATGTCAGAGAGAAAGGGACTGAATACTGAACGAACATACTGAACACTGATGATAATGGGGTGATAGTAATAGTATGAGCTGTGGTTGTGATAGAGGCAGAGGTGGTGGTGGTGGTAGCCGAGGCATTCAGGGATGACAGTGAGAGTAAGTGATGTGAAAGACAGTGGTAATGGTGGTGTACAAAGTGGTAATGGTACTGTACAAAGTTTATTTATATTTACAGTGATGCAGCAATTTTTATTATTTAAATCTTGTAATCCTTTACAAAACTTAATGTTTACATTATTTTACAACCCGGTGACAAGTAATCACTGATGTTAGTGTGTGTTCATTAAAAAGATTTGTCCCATCCTGCTATGATGATATTTAAGTTGATGACATTGTTAGTGAGTCTGATGATAATGAAGCTGAGGCAAACAATGATGAGTCTGACGTGTTGACAAGGCTGAGGTTGAAAACGTCAAATATGAGGGGAAAAAATCCTGTATATATGCAGACATGACTGTTTGCTTCCTGGCAACATGGTTTCAGGTTCAATCCCACTGCATGGCATCTTGAGTAATTCTTTTCTATTATAACCCTGAACCAACCAAAGCCTTGTGAATGAATGTGCTAGATAGAAAGTGAAAGAAGCTCATCAAATGTGTGTATGTATATATATACTACATAAGTAATATTTTTATAAACAAGTTACAGAGTTCGGTCAGTTGTTTATATTTAAAAATTGTCACTTCAAATCGGAGAATAAATATCATTATGATATATGTAATATACAGTTATATATATAACAATCAATAATATGTATGAAGAAAATCATATCTTTATTTTAAATCACACCTTAAGAATCTAACAATTGTTTCAATTGCATTAACATATATATATATATATATATATATATATATATATATACACATCATCATCATCATTGTTTAATGTCCACCTTCCATGCTAGCATTATGTATATTCATATGTACATATATAAATATACACATAATATTATTATGTCAATACATTATCAAGGTAATCCAAATTGGTGAAATTCTAACTGAAGATCTGAAAAAATTTTAGTTGTTAAAAATCGCTAACAAAAAAACACCAAATTTAACTTTAGATATTCATTAGTTATAGATATTCATTACGTAGAATTATTTTCTGTAGTTTTTTTTCTTTAGTTATCTATTAAGCATAACGTAGAATTCTTGTCTGCAATTTTTGTTCTTTAGATATCCAGTGACATCATCAATTTTAATGGATAAATATACCCATTTTCTATGTTAGGATTTTTTTTATGTAGATTTCAAATTGTCAAAAAAATATGGAATTAGTATGATATTTTTTATATCTTATTTTTATAAACTAAATTAGCTATTCAATGACATTGTTCTTAGTTGAATGAATGAATGTCTAAAGTTAAATTTGGTTTGTTGGTTTTTAACAGCTAAAATTTTTTCTGATGTTCAGTTAGAATTTAACCAATTTGGGTTACCTTGATGATGTTGTGTTGACATAAATTTTCATACATATTACTATTAACTTTGATAATATTATGTATGTATATGTGTGTGTGTGTGTGAATATATATATGTATGTATATGTTAATGCAATTGAAACAATTGTTGGATTCTTAAGGTGTGATCTAAAATAAAGATATGATTTTCTTTGTACATGTTATTCATAGTTGTTAATACTCTGAATTTTTTTAAATTCTGCATAAGAATTGTTGAATTTATCTGTCATACATGAGGATTTACATGAGATTTGTATTGTACATACATTTATCGGTATCTTCTTGGAAATTTAACCTTATTCTTTTATACTGAGTGCTTAGTTTATATCTGCCAGGATTTTTTTAACCCCTTTTTTTCTTTTATATAGATATGTTTGTGTGTGTGTGTGTGTGTGTACATATATGTATGTATATGTGTGTGTTTGTATCTCTTTGTCTTGAAATAGCTTTATGGTTGTAAAGGAGCACCACTGTCATAGAAGCAGTGTTGTTCACGTCCAGTCTTCTGGTGATGGCAAAATATTACCTTGCTTGGAAACAGGTGAAGGTTGGCAACAGGAAGGGGATCCAGCCATAGAAAATCTTCTTCAGTGAATTCTTTTTGACCTATGCTGGCATGAAAAGCAATGATAATAACAAAGATATTTTTGTGTGTGTATGTGTGTGTGTGTGTGTGTGTGCATGTGCGCACGTGCGTGTGGGCATGTGTGTTAAGAACTGATTGATGGATTTCTAAATATTACTATTTCAGATGGACGCACAAAAGTGAATTTGAATGATTTAGGTTTGGCCTTCCGTACAATGGACATTAGTATAAGTGAATTAGAAGACTACATCAAACATGTTGATGCTTTTCCATTTGAGAAAGAATTAGTGGTGTTTCCAAAGCCCAAAAAAACCAAGTTAGGATTTCCTAACCCAAAGAGCCGTGAAATTTACCATCGAGAAGAACATATTCCTCATTACTTGCCTTATATGTTTCCTGGTATGGAAGGTAAGAGACTTTTTATAAAGTTGTTTGCTATTCTCTTATTTAGATTCTTTTTAAATATCTCTTTTACAAGTTTTACATTCAGTTTTACATACAAGCATTTTTGGAATGATTTAAAATTTGAATTATTGAAAATTGTTAAGGCATGTGTTTCTTTATAAGTTGATGCCTTTTCTGCTGTTGTCCATTCAAGATTTGAACCCAAAACCTTATAATTGTGGGCCCAATACTCTAACCACTAGACCTCATGTTTTTATAACTGGACAGATTTTTACATAAAGCTGCTTGTGCAAATGAAAGTGATGTGTATGTTTTGGAATCAAGGTTTCCTTCTTCCTTTGATATACACCTCTTGTAGCAGCAGGAATTTTATCCTTTCACAATTTTAAATTGCAAAGAAAACTATGGACCTGTTTAGAATTGAAGGGAATTTCTGCTATATGCTGTTTGTAGTAGTTGGATTGGTAGTGCAGAACACAATGGCATTAGAGTCTTGCTTTCATCATCATCAACTTTAAAAACATGTAGAAGCACCATCATATAAGACAGTTGGATTGTAACCATTCTATAGACATGTCCAACCAATGCCAGCCTACCATGATGGTGCTTCTACATGTTTTTATATTTCTAATGATGTTTAGTTTTAAAATAGTTTTAAAAAGATATTTGTTCTTCATGTATTATAAATGCATCTACAACAGTAAATAAACAATCCAATTTAATGTAATACTTCTTGTTTTTGATACAATAGCATTTCTATCTTTCAGATGAAGTTGAGGCTGAAGAGGAAGTATCTCCTCCTCCATCAGAAACTCCAGCAGCTCAGGCTGGAAACACAACTCCAGTATCGCTTCCCAACTCTCAAGAAGCAAAAACTAGTGAAAGCCTTTCTGAGACAAGTCCAAACTTAAGACCTGGTGAGAAAAGGCTCCTTAACAGTCCAACAGATGGACAGGTGTATAAAAGACAAAGGTAAGGAAAAGTTACAAATATTTCTTTCACTAAAATGTTTAGGGCATTTTAAATTCTAAACTCAATTGAATAAGCATTTTTGGTATTGTTTACTGAAATTTATGTTAGTTTTCATAAAAACGACTATTATTTCCACCTACATTCATCCAAGAATATCTATGTATCAAGTTTGTTTTTAAATGGCCACTTTGTGTCAGCTGCACATGTAGCAAAAGTAATTTAGTAGTGTAACATACTCAAAATCTCCAATGGGAGAAGGAGAATCTGCCTACTGTGGATCCAACAGAGGAACCAGCAATTTGAATAAGCAGTAGCATGGTAGATAAAGCCATGAAGGATAGGAAAACCAGGAAAGCCCCTGGCCTATCAGGAATCACTGTTGAGATGCTTAAAATATCTGGCAGTGTGAGTTATGGTCTAATCACCCGTATAGTTAATCAAGTTATTCACAAGGGAGTCATACCCCATGACTGGTGAAGCAGCTACAAAGGTATGCCTTAGACAAAAATAATTACAGAGGTATCAAATTATTAGATCAGGCAGTGAAAGTTATGGAGAGGGTCATAGCCCAACTAATTAGGAAGAGAACTTAGTCTAGATGAGATGCAATTTGGTTTTGTGCCAAGGAGAAGCACCACTGATGCTATATTTCTAGTAAGGAAGTTGCAGGAGAAGTACCGAGCCAAAAATAAACCCCTGTACTTGGCTTTTGTTGACATGGAGAAAACCTTCAACAAGGTCTCCTGCTCCCTTATCTGGTGGTCAATGTGGAAAGTAGGGATAGATGAGAGCTGTACAAGCCATGTACAGGAATGCTATCAATAAGGTGAAGGTTGGCAATGAATTCAGAATACAGATAGGGGTTCACCAAGGGTCAGTCCTTAGCTCCCTCTTGTCCATCATAGTCCTCTAGGCAATAACAAAGGAATTTAAGTCAGGCTGCTCTTGGGAGCTCCTCTATGCTGAATCACTACCAGAACTAGAGAAGAAATTTCAGGTGTGGAAGCAAAGTCTAGAAGTTAATTTAGCAAAAACCAAAACCTTTAGTGAGTGGGAAAGCAGACAAATCACAAATTCCTTCTCAATATGCAGAAAAGGCATAGGCAGAAATTCTATAAGATGTACCCAATACAAGCTATGGACACATAAGAAGTGCAGCAATATCAGAGGAAGGTTAACAAGGAAAATAACAGATGCACAGGTACAATTAACACTGGAAATATACAGAAAATAAACTCCATCAAATACCAGGTGGGTTACCTAGAAGTAGTTGATAGCTTCTGTCGTCTAGGTGACCAAGTCAGCTGTTGAGATCAATGTTCCGAGACTGTAGCTGCTAGAATAAGAATAGGCTGGGTAAAGTTCAGAGAGCTCCTACCTCTGTTGGTAACTAAGAGCCTTTCCTTCAGAGTAGAAGGAAGATTGTATGATGCCTATATGTGAACAGCCATGCTACATGGCTGTGACTGCTGAGAACATGTGTGGAAATAAAGCAAGCATGATTCGTTGGATGTGCAATTTCAGTGTGCATCTATGACAGAATGTAAGCATCTTGAGAGAAAAACTGGACATAAGAGGCATCAGATGTGATGTGCAAGAGACAACTGTGCTGGTTTGGTCATGTGATACATATGAACGAGGACAGCTGTATAGAGAAGTGCTGGCCTTTAACTGTGGAGGGAACCTGTAGAAAAAGTAGACCCAGGTAAACATGGGACAAGGTGGTGAAACATGATCTTTGAACATTGAGCCTCACAGAGGCAATGACAAGTGACCAAAACCTTTGGCAACATGCTGTGCTTAAGAAGACTTGTCAAGCCAAGTGAAATTGTAATTGTGGCCAATACCAGTGTCATGTAACAGGCATGTGAAAGACACCCCTTACATTCTTGGAGTGGTTGGCATTAGGAAGGGCATCTAGCCATAGAAACCATACCAGATTAGACTGGATTTTGGTGCAGCTCTCTGGCTTACCTGTTCCAGTCAAACCATCTAACCCATGCCTGCATGGAAAACAGATACCAAATGATAATGTGTGTGTGTGTGTGTGTGATAGAGGAATAGTGTTATAAAGTTGTATAAATATTTTGTGTTGAGTAAAGATTCTGAATGCATTTACTTACCAGTGGAGTTGAGAATATATTTGAAATTATTTTTTCTTTATAGGTTGACCAATAATAATTTGCCTGAAGAAGCTGGACATTCGCAGTATGAAATGACTGGTGTGAAGATGTTGCCTTCTGGTTTATTGTCTCCTATGAAGAACGAAGGAAAGCTTCCTGATGCTTCTCTTCCACAGATCTTTACACCTGTTGAGAAAAAGAAGGAACCTGTTGTTAAAGAAATTCCAAAGAAAATTGTGGCCGGAGTGACAGGTGATGGTTCAAAATTAGAAGATAAAGAAAACATTACAGTGAAAAAGACCAACAGTAATCAAAAGGATCCTGGAAAAGTCAATCCTACAAAAACACCTGCGAAATCTATCAGTAAAAATAGTTCTAATCTTCCTCCGAATAAAACAGTGAAAAAAAATTCAATTGCTAAAGGAAAAATCACTAAAATAACAAAGAAATCAGCTAATAGAACTGTGGTAGCAGCCAAATCATTAAAAGGAAAAGTAATGAATAAAAACTCTGTGAAGAATGTATCTAATAAAAGCTCAGCAAAGAATGTTTCTAATAAAAACTCATCTAAAACTGATGGTGCACCACCTGGAAGTCCAGGAAGTTGCTTGAAAGAGCTTTTGCTTCATCCAAAAGCAGAAAAGAGTAAAACAACAAAAGTTGATAAGAAGCTTCCTTATTCTTCATCCCCTTCTATTAAGGCTGGTGGTACTCCTGTTAAAGTACCAAGTAATTTATTAATGCCTGCCAATGCAATGGCAATGTCTAAGAACTTGCATTCGCTTCCAGAAGATGATAGTTCAACAGATGAATCACCAGAGCCACGTCTTATTATTGCCGAGTCAGATCCAAAACCCAAAGAGAAAGGTGACTCAAAGTGGGGAAAATCTGCCAAGTACGATAGTATTCAAGGTGGTGGTAAGAAAGGAGAGCAATCAGCTCAGGACAAAAGTAAAGCTGGTACAACAAGCACTGGGCCTAAAGAAAAGAAAACTGCAGCACAAAAGAAAAAGAAGGAACCAGTCAAGAGAAGTACATCAGAAAGTATTGATGCTTGCATCAACACAGTGGTGCGCAACTATAGTGCTGCAGCCACCCGAGAGAGAAAACAAAGGGAGCTTGATGCAATACCCAAAACAGATGCAGATGCATTGGTTGCTGCTGCGACTGCTGCCGTTGTGTCTGCAGCTGCAGCAGCCACAGCATCTTCAGCGGCTCTTAACTCAACTGCTGTTTCTAAACCTTGCGTTAAATCTGAAAACCTAGAAGTAGTTAAGAAAGGAGACAAAAAGCCACAAAAGAAGAAGAAAAATGTGACAAAGGAAAAAGTAAAGAAATTGAAAGCAAAAACTGTTGATGAACTAAATGACAAAGAAAATGCTGAAGTGCCTGATAAACTCAAGGAGAAACTGCAACAAAATGTACAACACCAGAACTCACCTGGTCCTGACAGGACTCCACTCGCTTGTCCTGATAGATATGCTTCAGAAGCCTGGAAAATCTATGATTTTGATGGCAGTCCACCTGTGTCACGTTGCTGTTCATCACCAACTCAAGGTACCTCTTCCCTTAGTGTATCACCTTCTCCTAAGCAGATGTCACCTACAGTTATGGATTCACTCACTTTGCTTTCAACAGCTGCAACAAGTGCAGCAAATGCAGCCATGGGAATGCTTCCTTCAACTCCATTTATGCCTACAGATTCGAGTAATATGTCAATGCAAGATACTGACCTTTCACAGCTTAAAATGAAAATTGGGCTCAAGAAAGGTGGCAAAGGGAAAATAAAATCGAAGCTGAAATCAAAGGTAAGTCAGATTAGAAGAGAATAAATAAAATTAAAAAGCCAAAAAAGATTATTCTAATTCAGGAAAGAGAAAATTAATTCTTTCACAAATCACTAAACTGAGACTTAACTCTGTTTTCTATGTAATTTTAAGAAAATATGAGACAAATCTTTCCCTGGATAAGATGCCAGTCTATTGCAGTTAACTTTTTCACAAGATAAGTAAAACTCAGCATTCCAAGCTAACAAAGCACTGGTTAATTTTGCAATGCTACTGGTAATTACAGTGCAATGTCATTCTGCTCTAGTTCTCTTATGTTTATCAGCTGTGTGTGGTCATAAGTCTCTTCACTATTAGCACAACACATTGCTAGTGACAATACAAACGACTGGTTGTTTAGTGTGCCATGGATCTCATAATTCTTGTGGCTAATTTTTACAAGATTTTTATTGAAGAATTATTTTATAAATTTGAACACTTTATTCCTCTGTTTGTCTACGATTTCCCTTCTTTCTCTGTTTAACCTAACACTAAATCTACTAGTATAGAAGGGAGGTCAATTTCATTAAATGATTAATGAATGGTATGCCCAAGGGAATCTGCATTTAGAGATATTACTGTATATAAATTCCACTTTTCAAATTAAATATCGTACTGTAATAAGAATAATAACAACTAGTGGAACCTGTGAATATTTCACGGAATTAATGGTTAACTTATTGGGTTATTTCTGGAAACTATTCAAAAATCTGAAAGTGTAGCCTGTGTTGTGTCTGTATCAAAAGATAGCTGCTCACCTGCTAATCATTGAAAAGTGAGAGAAATTGGAATATGATTGCTTAATGCACTTTATATATACACTTTATATATTTTATGCACAATTTTATAGACTTAATACACAGCACTCCCCCTCTTCCTCTCACTCTTTGCCATACCCTCTTTTTCTCTCTCCTTTTTTTTTTTGCTTTTCGCCTTTCCCGTCAACTAATCACATGAAAGCATTACAGATGGCAAAGTAACAGAGGGGAAAAACATAGTTCAAAAATAAAAATTACACATTTCACTCATCACTACCTCCCCCTCCCCTTCAACTAACCATGTGGAAATGTTATGAATGGGCTACATAACGGAGGAGCAAGCAGAATTATTATAAGATATATATTGCTTTGTTGAGTAGGTTATGGAAGTACCCTTGTAGGCTTGAGATTTACTACTTGTTGGTGAGCTCCAAGACAGATCTGATCCAGGAGTTTTATGATCAAGAACATTTCAATATGATAATCTCATCTATTTTATTTTCAGGCACAGTGCATCTAGGTCCACATTATCCAATGTATCCTTCCACTTTTAAGATTTTAGGAGGATTTGACTGTTGTTTTAGCAGGTTGAGTAATCACATAGAGACTCCTTCAATTTATCCAACCAATATCTTTATGAAACCATTGAATATTAGCTAACATGTTTTACATCCATTTTTTTCTGTTATTAAGTGTAGGGTTGTTGTGGTTTTTGATATTTGAAAATATATTTCTCTAAACTAAATTAAAGATTTTACTCAACTGTGAATTGGAAGTGGTTCTGAATTTTAGCTTGAGTTATGCTGAGTCTATGCTATGGGGAGGTACATTCTTTACTAAGGAGGGTCTTTGTATCTAAGAGCAACCATGCATTCTGCTGTCTGGTAAGAATGAAATCGATCTGGGTAGCAGAGTTGATTGATAAGTTATCAGGTGGCTGGCTGGCTTCTTGAAGTTGGTGTTGCAGATCAGAAGGTTATTTGTATCACGGCTTCTTGAAGTTGGTGTTGCAGATCAGAAGGTTATTTCACTAATTTCAGAGTAATCATTCTGCCAATATCCAAAGTGCTATACTCTTTCTACCAGTAACCTTGTAGTCTGTTGAGTATTCTTGCCTGTACTTTTTGTGTTACTGAAGTCATCAGCCTACCTCTGATGGTAATTTGTCACCTCTAACTTTAGTGGTTATTTTCTAGATAAAAGAACACAAGAAGGAAAAGAAAGATAAAAAGAAAGACAAGGAGAAAAAGAAGAAAACAAAAGAAAGAGAAGAGAAAAAGCAAAAGGATAAAGAACGAATCAAAGAGGATAATTATCAGGTAAGTGATGTAATTTTATTCAGTTTTATTAAATGACTTCATTCATCATCATCATCATCATCGTTTAACGTCCGCTTTCCATGCTAGCATGGGTTGGACGATTTGACTGAGGACTGGTGAAACCGGATGGCAACACCAGGCTCCAGTCTGATTTGGCAGAGTTTCTACAGCTGGATGCCCTTCCTAACGCCAACCACTCAGAGAGTGTAGTGGGTGCTTTTACGTGTCACCCGCACGAAAACGGCCACGCTCGAAATGGTGTCTTTTATGTGCCACCCGCAC
>NC_068982.1:144084634-144095245 GCF_001194135.2 Octopus bimaculoides
CCAGCGAGTAGATAGGGCTCTTAATTGTAGATTTTAAATATTTGAGATACAACAATGCATAAATCGTAATTTTTAAAAGAGCAATGAATTCTAGGTGATTAGAATATAACGTAGCATGAATTTAGGAAGCTTAGAAAATGAATAAGCATGAATTTAAGACAACAACTGAATTCAATTGAATTTCATGGAGAGAAACAAGATAAATAATAGAGGGCAAACTAAAGCGCGAAGGTATTATGAGATGTTTGAGGCCGTAAATAAATAAAAAATCTCTATCTTATCTGCATCTTGGAGATTTCGTCGTAGTATGTCAGCGATGGCTTTACAGTAGTTTACTTCTTGTAAAATGTGACCTATTAAAGCAGGGTTCTTGTTAGTATTAATATTCTAGCTTATTAAGGCAGCTGGCTAAATCGTTAGCTCACCAGGCAAAATGCTTAGTGTCTTAAGCGAAGTTTAATTTTGGAGGTGTACTTGCGAGGCAAATGATTTGATCTGAAACCATGAGATGAAGCTAAAACAATTTCAGTGTGGAAAGCACATATTAATCATTGAAAAAAAAAAAACAAAGAATGTTAATTTCACTTAAACATTTATTATATGTAGCATTGTATCAAAATGTTCATTGCATGAACTGTGACCTGCTTATTGACACATTACACTGCATTTTTCATTCTTTTGCATATCATAAATGATCTTCTTTTAACATTGGATGTTTACTGCATTGTTAATTTTAATTTTTTTATTTTTGTAGTGTACTGTTGTTCCACAGGATGGTCAAATATCGACACCGCTTTCAGTGCCACGGCTCAAGTTAAACATCAAACTTGGCAGTAGTACACCTGTTGCAGTAGCATCTGATGAAGGAAGTAATAAACCTGCTCCACCACCTGTTTCTCTCTCTATTACTGAACGTTCACCTAGTAATGCCGCTAAACGAGAGCCACCTCAGTCACCATCTTTATCAAGACCTGAAATTCCAAGGCTGTTAGTATCAATTGAATTGTGTTTATGTTTATGTGTATGTCTGTGTGTGTGTGTGTGTGCGTGTGTTGTTTATCATTGATTTATACTACTTTTCCATGCAGATATGTACTGATGGGGCATTTTGAGGCAGTGTTTATGGTTGGATGCCCTTCTGACATCAACTTTTTAGTCACCTCATTTGATATGCAGGAATATGGTGCATCTATTCTAAAAATGAGGATACACACGCAATATATGTGTGTGTGTGTATATATATATATATATATATATATAGCACTAACAGCACTGTCCAAGCATAAAAATAAGATAAAAACATCATTGTAGCTCTAGGAGCTACAATGAAAGTGCTAAATTGATCCCTGATATACAAAATACAGAAAAATGGTATGGTCATGGCTGGAACAACAAACTTTAAAAGGTATCATGTCTGCAGTTGAAAAATTTATATTTTTATTATTTTTTAAAGAACTCTTTCAGTTATTTATTGTTAATGATTATTTTATATAATTTCAGGGTTATCAGAACTCCAATGCCACCAACAGTTACAACTCCACCAGCAGTTCTGTCTCCTCCAATGGTTCATCCTGAAAAAGCAGAAAAGAACCTCAAACCAGAGAAGCCAACACCTAAAACTAAACCTGCTGCTAAAAAGAAAGCTGTTGTTAAGAAACCTGCAGTGAAGAAGGCTGACAAGAAAGTGGTTAAGAAAGGTCCAAAAATGGCAGCATATCCTCTTGACAAACGGGGATCTTTTTCACCACCAATGATGCCATCTGAGTTTCCTGAACAAGATAAGCTACTAAGTGGATCAAAACAAATGATGTACCCCAATGTAGGAGAAATGCATCCTCTCATAATGAAACCAGAGAAACAAGTTCCAGTTAAACCAATGATGAGAGCAGCTGATAGGGTAATGATGCCAACAAGTCTTGATAAGACTGCAATGAACATGGCAGGTAGAGCTCTTTTCAAAGAAGAAATGGGTTTTACAAAGGTGAGCAATATTTCCCCAAGGACCACTGCTAAAGCTGGGAGAGGTAAAGGAACTAAGGGCAGCAAGGCCAATAAACCTGTTGTGACGAAAACTGAGAAACTCCCTGCTAAAGTCAAGTCAGAAAGAGTGGCCAGCAAAACAAAGACTCCATCGAAAGCAGAGAAGGCACCTATGACAAAAGTGCCTGTTACTGCTGCTGACATTGTTGTTGCTTCAAGAACACCTGTGACAAGGGTAACTCCTACAGCAAAGATGCCTATCATGAAACCTGAAAAAGCAATTCTAACAAAAGAAAAACCAATTATGAAAATCAACAGACCTCCAAATAGACTGGGACGACCCCCAAAAGTAGAGGTTCCTTCATCACCACCACCAACTATTCCTTATCCATCATCTCCTTCACACAAATCTCATCTCTCCACATTACCAATCGCACACCCACTCACACACCCATTTAATCCTCTACTACCATCCGTCTCCACCCCTATTGCTAACATGTCTCGACCAAGTTCCATTCCTGTCCCAACACCTATCTCTAAACTTCACACTCCACCTGTACCTAAAGTTCAGCCCACTCCTAAAGTGACTCAAAAATCTCATACAGGCAGAGGTGGGAAAACTGGAAGACCATCAAGATCAGCTTCTAAGAACCTCCAAAATTCAAAAACTTCTGGCATGTCAGCTATTACATCTTTTAAAGAAACTCTAACAGATTCCATCCGAGCACAACCGGAAAATCTGCTGACACCTCCACTACTACCTTCACCTTTAACACAAGAGCAGTTCTTAAAAGCAGAAAATCCAGCCTTTAACACTGGTCAAATGACGACCAGTGTGCAGATTGCTGGTGCTTCTACACTTGATCATGGACCTTTTATGCTGCCATTAGATGCAAAGGGGTCAACAATGGTTATGGAACCTTCAGAAAGTTCTGTTCTACTTGGGAAAAGAACTGTTCAGCGTTCAGTTTTTGCAGAGACAGTGGGAACATTCTTTGTAAGTGTGACTTTATGTACATTTAAGACTATTTTTAGCACTGTATTTTGTTTTAGTATTGAGGCTAAGAGTAGCTTATATTTTATTGTTTGTTTAACTGCCATTCTCCCATGCTAGAATGGGTTAGATCAGGATATATCTGTGGCAGGAATTTTATGGCCAAATGTCCTTCCTGTTGCTAACCCTTCTCTGTTTTTCAAGTAAGGGATTTTTTTTATTCCACAACTCCTTGAAAGTAGTGTGATTGGTCATAATGTCAATGAGGTATATAAATATCATATCAAGTGATACTGTGGGATGTCAGCATTCATGCACATTTGTGTGCACACACACACAGCATGCTCCCTACAGTTTTCATCTACCAAATTCACTCACAAGGCATAACAGCCTAAAGCTTTAGTAGAAAACATTTGCCCATGGTGTTGTTAATGGGATTCAATCTGAAACCACTTAGTTATGAAGCAAACATCATAACCATATCGCCATACTTGTATCTGTTGTAAGAGATAAAAATGTTATAATGTAAGAAATCTACATTCTATTTTGATGAGAATATCTCGTTAATAAATATTCTATGTAATTTGAGTTTAATGTAGAATAGTTTGTTAAATACTGTGAATTGTCAGATTTTTTTAGTGTCAAATAAATTAGTTTTCAGCATTTGTTTCAGCTCTTTACATTCTGAGCTCAAATCCTACTAACATTAACTTTGCTTTTCATACTTTTGGAATTAATAAAATAAAGTACAAGTCCAGGGCTATGTATTGGTGGAATAGTGAAAATGCCACACAAGATGACTTGTGATATTTGTTTTGATTCTTTGCATTCTGAGTTGTTGGGTGATGAACTTAATCCATCAGCAAATTGAACACTACCACTTGGTACTTGCAAAATTCAAGCCAGATCCTTGGTCTGAGGATAACTTCCTCCCTTTCCCTTGCTAGTCTCAAGGCCTTGATAAAATAAAGGATCATAGGCATTGCCCTTCCCTCTTTGACTATTTAGTAAAAAAACAAACACAAGCTGTCACATAGAACTTAGGTCCAAATCTAGTGACAAAACTATGATCGAAAAAAATCTCATATGTGGTTTAGCCAAATTAATCTGATACCTAATTCTATTTCTAACAGATAGATGAACTGGGACAAAGTAAATTATTCTGATCAGAAATGAAAACAAATTTGGTTTATGATCCCCGTGTCTCTTACTTTATTTTTTTATTGTTAGAATTCAATAAATTATAATACACGACACCTTTTTCTGTCCTCAGTTGAGGGGTCTTGTCCTGCAAGTTACTTGGTGACCTCAATTCTGTTAGCATCATGTAAAAGCAACCAGTACATTCTGTAAAGTGGCTGGCATCAAGAAGGGTCTCCAGCTGTAGAAATCATGCCAAAGCAGAGAGAACTCGATGCAATCTTCTAACTTATCACTTTCTGTCCAACCGTCTAACCTATGCCAACATGGAAAACAGACAACGATGATGTTGTTGTTATTATTTTATGTTGAGATTTCAAGAGAAAGGAGTGTAAAATTTGATCTGTTTCTTGGTCTTGAGTAAGCTTTAAAAATTCTAATGCAAACTCCTGTATAAAATTGCAGTATCTTGAATCTCTTACAGTAAAAGATCCAACTTAAGATTTTATGTTAAGTATTAGTGTTAATCAAATCTAGTGAAAGTATTTCAGTTCTACCTAACAACAATGAAGAAATGGGTGTTAAAACTGACATTGCATATGTTTCAACTTCGAAGTTTTGTAAGAAAACACAAACTTCTTTTTGAATTATTTACTTTCTAGTAATCAAGTCAACTAATCTTATTGTGAAGGTACAGTTGTTAGAATTGATAATCTATTGGAATATTGATTCTAGGAACAATGGTTGGTATCCATCATAGGAGCTGTACTGTGCCAACAAACTTGATTCTGGATGATCCACTTTATTTTTCTTTAAGTAAGCTCTTGGTGTGGGTGTATAACTAAATACTGTAAGGAGCATGATTATTGAATATTTTACAGGTATTTTGTTAGCTTGCCATTGAAGCCCTCCCTTGGTTCAAGAAAAACTTACATTGGTACTCAACTGAAGTTTGCAATTAATTATTTCAATCATTATATGCTGGATACAGTTCTTATAATGGGTTGATCAATCATATGAAATTACCTAATACAAAATTTGTATTTATAAATTAGAGTAAAACTTTAGTATAGTAGGTTTTGTCATATGTAATATTTTCTTATTTTTGGTCATGTCTTTGTTTAACAAAAACGATTGTTCTTTTAGGACGAAAATGGACAAAAGGTTTGGATTTGTCCAGGTTGTGCATTACCAGATGATGGCAGTCCAATGATTGGATGTGACGATTGTGATGAATGGTATCATTGGTAAGTGTCTTAGTTATATCTCTTCTAGTTTATTAAATAATGCCTATTGTGTTTACATTCCTCCTTCTGTATTCTGACACCAAATCCTGTGAGGCTTGACTTCCTTTTCATCCCTCAATAAAAACTCACACACAGATTTAAATGTGGATAACAGTTGAGAATAGCTAATCATGGCTAAAAGCAGATCTTGTGCATTGAGATTGATACTTATCAAATATTCAATATGTAATCTTTCTCTTGGCTTACAAATATGACATAATGTTTAAGATAGGATTTGAGCTTAAAATCTTCAAATATTCCTGCCTACCATTGTTATGTCTCCATGAGCTCCAACTACATTTTTTTACATCTTGTTGCCATTTGGTAACAGATAGTCTCATATGATATTGATAACTAGTTTCATGAATATTTTTTCTAAGACTATCTCACAATTAAACACCCATATCTTTAATAACACTTGTAAATATACCAGGTAAACATAAAATATTTACATGATTACAAGTGCTATTAAAGATAAAGGTGTTTAACTGTGATAGTCTTGGTAAAAATATTGCATTATTACTAATTTTACTACGATTATAATTTTCTAGACCATTTATGTAGTTTACAGCTACAGTATATTTCAGTCTATTTGATCTTTGGTCGTCATCATCATTTTGCTCTTTTTTTTTGCCTAAGACTCTGTACACATATCCAGGTGTCTTTTCCCCAAGATATGTATATATGATCTCAAACTAGGATCAAACTTATATAATTTATATATACACACATTGTTGTTTGATATTATTAACTATAACTATTTCAAACTGAACTGAAATTTGCTTGTCACTGGTATATGTATATAATGACAATAAATTGATCTGAACTTGGATGTAGCAACTCAAATGGTAAATTTTGCAAGAACTAAAATTTATAAATTTAAAAAATATTTTTCAGGCCCTGTGTAAATATAAAAGAAGCGCCTCCAGAACAAGACCAATGGTTCTGTCCAAAATGCTTATTAAAAACCAAACATAAACCAAAACGAAAACGGAAACGCAGAACATATTGAGACTTTGGTTGCCAGAGATTGGCCAACTCTGTAAAAAATGAAAATTAACTATCAACTTCAAATTTTATAATTCATTATTTAAGGACAGAGTGAAGTTGTTTATTTGATGTTGTAAATAAACCTTCGTGTTTACAACTAGTACTAGTTATCTTGTTTCCATCTATCAGATTCCTCTCACAAGGTATTGGTTAACCATAAGTTATCGTAGAAGACACTAATCCAATGTGCTATACAATAAAATTGAGACCATACTCACACAATTGCAAAGTGAACTTCTTAAACCATAGTCTGCACTTATAAATTTGGATAAGTTTGTATATTGTGGTAAGACATGCATTGATGTCTTGAAGAAAGCCTTTCTTAGTAGAAAAAGAAATTTAAATGTGTAAGCTTGCACTGAACAAATAGGTTTCATGAGTGTTCCAGAAATAAGGAAGAGTGAGAGAGGATGGTTACCAGGTAAAAAGTGTGTTACTAGATTGGCCACAGTTTCATGACAGGTGGGAGAAAAATGACGATATGACAATATCAAAGAGCAAAATAAAAATCCCAGACACTAAAAGATAACATATACATACATATATATATATTACACACACACATGTATGTTTCAGGTGCTGAATAACATCTCTCCTTTCCATGTTCTCTCCCCACATTCCTTTCTCAGTTTTCAGAGTTGCCACTGTAAATGTAGCTTTAACGAGATTGTAGAGATGCTTGAAAGGAGGCATGTTGATGTATGTTGCATCCAAGAGGTTAGGTGGAGAGGAGCTTCAGCCAGGTTCCTCACAGGCAAGACACATAGGTATAAAATTTTCTGGGAAGGTAATTGTGACAGAGTAGGTGGTGTGGGCATACTCCTAGCTGAGAAATAGGTGGATAAAGTCATAGAGATAGTTAGAGTATGTGATAGAGTACTTAAGCTCAGCATAGTATAGCTACAATTACATCTGTCTACGTCCCACAAGTGGGCCTACCAAATGAATAGAAGGACCACTTTTATGATAGTCTTCTACAGGCTACCTCCAAGACGAGCGACAATGATCTCATCTTTGTGGCTGGGGATTTCAATGGGCATGTCGGACAGCAGCCCGGTATCTTCCATGGTGTACATGGAGGCCATGGAATTGGTCCCCGAAACAAAGAGGGGACAAGGCTACTGGAGTTCTGTGATGCGAATAACCTTTTGATCTGCAACACCAACTTCAGAAAGCCACGATGCCAAGACGCAGACCAATCTGGAAGCTTAAGGACGTGTCATATGGTCAGACATTTAGGGACATCCTAACTGAGAAATTTGATGAGAGGGAGGAGCAGCTACTTGTGACGTAGAAGGCAACTGGGGAATTCCTGCAGGATAGCTTGCTGAGTGCCATAAACCAAATCTGTGGCTTGTGCAAAGTCCCTTCCAGACCCAGGGTAATGTGGTGGTGGAACAATACCGTAGACAGGGCCATTAGAGCAAAGAAACAGGCCTGGAAGAGTGGGGGCAGCAGGGAATTGTACCAGATAGCCAGAAGGGAAGCTAGGAGACTGTATTGTAAATATCTAGCCAAGAGAGAAGCAGAAAAGAAAAAGTTTGCCTATGTTCAGTACCATGAGGACTAATGAACTGAAGTATTTTGGATTGCAAGACAGTGTGTGAGAGAAAATTGTGATGTCATAGGAGAGAAATATGTCTGCATGGATGATGGTGCACTTGCTTTTAATGAGTCTGCAAAGAAAGACTGAACATGGAGAATGAATGGGAGGAGGAGAGTCTGCCAAATGTTGACCCAACTGAGGGACCAGCTATCCGAACTGACAGTACCCTAGTAGATGAAGCAATTAAGGATATGAAGACAGGGAAAGCCCCTGGCTCATCAGGAATCAATGCTGAGATGCTTAAAATATCTGGCAGTGTGGATTATGGTCTAGTCACCTGTATTGTAAATCAGGTGGTTCATGAAGGAGTCATACCCAATGACTGGTGTAGCAGCACCATAGTCAACTGCTACAAAGGTAAAGGTGATGCCTTAGATAGAAATAATTACAGAGGTATCAAATTGTCAGATCAGGTGATGAAAGTTGTGGAAAGAGTCATAGCCCAATTTACCAGGGAAAGAGTTAGTCTAGATGAAATGCAGCTTGGCTTTGTGACTGGTAGAAGCACTACTGGTGCTATATTTCTGGTAAGGCAACTACAGGAGAAATACCCAGCCAAAGATAAACTGCTGTACTTGGCTTTTGCTGACTTGGAGAAAGCTTTTGACAGACTTCACTGATCCGTTATCTGGTGGTCAATACGGAAACTAAGGATACTGCCACAGACCAAAGTGGTTGGTGAGAGCTGTTCAAGCCTTGTACAGCGATACTACCAGTAAGGTGAGGGTAGGCAACGAGTACAGCGAAGAATTTGGGGTACAAGTAGGGGTTCACCAAGGATCAGTGCTCAGCCGCCTCTTGTTCATCATAGTCCTCCAGGAATAACAAAGAAATTCAACACTGCTCCTGGGAGCTCCTCTATGCTGATGACCTTCTTCTTATAACTAATTCAATACCTGAGCATGAGAAAACTGAAAGTTGAATTCTTCCCATGAATATAGCAGCCTTTGTTGAGAACAAATGTTATGCTAAATCTTTAACCTTAAAACAATGTAGCACAAAAACTAATTTGCTAAAAGAAAACTGACTGCCTACATGTATCACAAAGTGCTTGAATGAAAATATATTTTTTAAATCTTTGGAAAGGAGATATTGAGGAAATATGTCCTTTTTTAAGTCTAGCACAAGCATTTATAATTTTGGAAAAACACATGCAATTATGCCTTTCCCAAATACAAGTGGTTGTTCCGAGAGTGTAGCTGTGACAATAAGATTAGTGGCATATATGTAGAAAAGTTCCAATTTCTTGCACTCTGGTGCACTGACTTGACATTGTAGAATATTAGGAATAAGAACTTAAAGATTTTAAAAAAATATTACAACATATTTATTACTAATTTCAAATGAATTCAGGCATTCGTTGCTTTTTGCTGTCTGAAAAATATAATAGAGAAAAAAAGACATTATTAAATGGTGTTACAAACAAATTAAATTTATGGCAATATAAAAATGTAATGTTTTCTGTTATAGGAAACTTTTTTCTCATTGGTTACCATTGAGAAATAGTCACAGTATTTCTAAATGATAACATTTATATGAACTTACTGGCTGGTGGCACATAAAATATACCATTTTGAGTGTGGCCGTTGCCAGTACCGCCTGACTGGCCTTCGTAGGATTTTCGAGCGAGATCGTTGCCAGTGCCCCTGGACTAGCTCTTGTGCAGGTGGCTCATAAAATACACCATTTTGAGCGTGGCCGTTGCCAGTACCGCCTGACTGGCCTTCGTGCGGGTGACACGTAAAAGTACCCACTACACTCTCTGAGTGGTTGGCATTAGGAAGGGCATCCAGCTGTAGAAACTCTGCCAAATCAGATAGGAGCCTGGTGTAGCCATCTGGTTTCACCAGTCCTCAGTCAAATCGTCCAACCCATGCTAGCATGGAAAGCAGACGTTAAACGACGATGATGATGATGATATACACCATACTGAATTTGGTAAACATACTTAAGTCTCAATGACCCAGTACTCATTTGCTTTAAATAAGAAATATGAAAAAGATCACAGTACAATTGTTGTGCTTCATTATCTTGCAAGGTCGAACTGAAATCCTCTCAAAGGCAGGTGGCAGGAAATTAATGAGATCTTTGATAGAGGAAATTACTCTTGTATGTCCTGTAGTATTATTATTTCAATTACAGAATATGAAGTCTCCAGTGTTGCTTCAGAGAGATTGTCTTACTGATTTAAAAGTACAATGAACAAGAAGGCTAAATAGATTAATATACAACAACTCAAATTCACTGCTAGAATTATATTGTTTCTGGGAACAGCTTTTTCGACATTCTGTCGATAGGCTTGGCTACCGAGATATGGTTACCAAATCCAGATATGTTTCCTGCAATAAACTATTCATTAAGTACTGGCCCTTTATAGGACCTTAAGAAATATTGACAATGACCAAATGGGAGAAATACTCAGCTTTACTAATCTACAACAAAATCAGATTTTTTAATCACATTTTGAGTTTATCTTTACTGTTGGATACATTCAAATATATACCGAAATTTGTTTTTTTGAAAAGTCACCTTATATCTATGTTTTTTTTTTGCAT
>NC_068982.1:144095255-144100021 GCF_001194135.2 Octopus bimaculoides
TCTTTTTTTTTTTTTTTGTAAGGAATGACTGGCCGAGGTTGACTTGGCCTTTCATCCATTTGGAGTCAATGAAATAAGTACCAGTTAAGCACTAGGGTCAATGTAACCAACTTCCCTATCCCTTGAATTTGCTGGCCTTGTGCTAAAATTTGAAATCAATATTTTGTAAAGAATCGCAAAATCTTTGTATGGGCTTGAATTGAAAGTAAATATTCTATTTTGGAGATCAAATTAAAAAGAAATCACCTTATCTTCAAATATGTGTAGGATAATTCAATTGATCCAGCTTTTGATTATTTTCAGTTTGTGTACTTCTACTAAGGTTGAGTTTTAGCTGGTTCACTTTATTCACATGATAGTTTCAGAGTTTTTATCTGCCAAACCACTTGTATCATAACATTACAGAGGCCTCCTGTCTGAAGGACCATTGATTCATAATGCTAGGAGTGTTGTCCTTGGTCAAATCATTTAACACTTACAAGCCTAATCAACCTAATCATAAATAGACACCTTGCAGAGACATACAATTCAGTGCTGTAATATACAAGAGCATTGTATAGTTAACAAATGTATCATTAGCGTATAGCATATTATTTTTATGTTTGCTCTTGTTGAGGTTAGTTTGGTATGAAAGATGAAACTAGATGGTTTATGTTTATCTGTCTGAAAGAAATTTATCTATGCAGAAATGTTGAGGATATGATTGTCAAAGGAAACATACTTTTTCTCTTCCAAATACTTTTGTATTTCCCAGTAATGTCGTTGATCTTGAGTTTCATTGGTTAATACCATAAAACCATAGATAATAGAACCACCACACAAACTGAAAGAAAATAGAGAAATGAAGACAAAATTAGTCAACAAATAAAATAGAAGTCTTTGCAGTTTGCATCAAAAATTCCTTAGCAAATAGTGGGATTAACAGTTGGGTTGATCAGAGAGGCTTAAGCATGTAAATATATTGATACAGGGCAATATGAAAAGGAAAAATCCAAAGTTTATTCATTAAGGAAGACTCAAAAAACTTAATATTTTTTGAATGATCTTATGAAAGATGCTGACGTTTAATACATGTCCATATGTAATCAAACATATCAGAGAAAAGACTGCAAGAAAATGTAAAATATATACATACCCCATGAGTGAACCAAATATACCACCACTAATTATTCCTTTCAGTCCCAAGTTCACCTTCAGTATCATTCCTGTTATCCCTGCAGATTAGAAAAGATGAAAAAACAAAAATAAGGTAAATACCTTCCCATTTTTCATCATCATTGCTTAACATCCGCTTTCCATGCTGCCTTGGGTTGGATGGTTTGTCTGAGAACTGGCAAGCCAGAAGGCTGCACCAGGCTCCAATCTAATCTGGTAAGGTTTCTACAGCTGGATGCCCTTCCTAATGCCAACCACTCCGAGAGTATTGTGGGTGTTTTTTCACGTGCCACTGGCATGGGAGCAAATAAGGTGGCATTGGCATTGGCCACGCTTGAATGGTGCTTTTTACATGCCACGGCACATGTGCCAGTCAGGCAGCACTGGCATCGGCCATGACTATAACTTCACTTGACTCAACAAGTCATCTCAAGCACAGCATATTGCCCAACAATTGAAGGGTACTTTTAAATGGGCCGGTTATGCAACACTGGTATTGGCCATGGCTACGATCTCACTTGACTTGTCAGGTCTTCTCCATCACAACATATCTCCAATGGTCTTGGTCTCTTGTCATTGCCTCAGTGAGACCCAACGTATGAAGGTTGTGCTTCACTACTTCATCCCATGTCTTCCTGGGTTTACCTTTTCCACACGTTCCTTCCACTGTTAAGGTGTGACACTTCTTCACACAGCTGTCCTCATCCATACACAACACATGACCATACCAGTGCAGTCATCTCTCTTGTACACCACATTTGATGCTTTTATGTCAGGGTGCTTACACTCTGTGGTGTATGCACACTGACATTACACATCCATTGGAGCATACTAGCTTCATTTCTTTTAAACCTATGCATATCCTCAGCAGTTACAGCCCATGTTTCACTGCCGTGTAGCATGGCTGTTCACACACATGCATTATAATATATATTAAATATCTGCAGTACTGGCAACATTTAATTTATAATATATATTGTCTTCTAACATAGGTGCAAGGCAACAATCTCATGATGGGGGTGAAAGAAAGAATAGATGATTATATCAACTATAGTATTCAACTAGTACTTTATGTTATTGACCCAGGGAGGATGAAAAGCAAGACTGACCTTGGTGAGAAGTGAACTTATGACATATGGCAACATAACTTAATACCACAATGTTTGTTCAATAATATATCTGCCAAACATATGAAATTAAGTTAATAACAACCCTGATATTTACTAAAACTAGTTTACCATCACTAACAGCCAACAGCACAGTGATATTTTAAAGCTCCATCTGATTATTTTGATAGAGGGTTTAACTACAGACTAAATGGTTAATAGTTCATATTCTGCTTCTATCATGACCAAGATATTTAACTCCCTCTCACCCACACCACCCTGTAATAAAAATACTGGGAGTAATTACAATTCACTGCATGTATTTACAAAGGGACGTCTACATAGTGGTCAAACCTGTTAGAAATAGCAGCCAAATCCCCTCAAATTACAATCTTAAAGTTAAAAAACACAATATATTCTTATATCCCACTAAAGAGACAGGACGATCACAGCTATAATAATTTTGATCATGGGTCAGCTTGAACAGGAATGACCTGAAGCTGAAGAACAACAACAAATGATCACTACAGTGGAAAGCTGGAACATAAATGATAAACAAGTATTTATTTCTAGTCCCCTTAGTAAGTTTTAAAAAGATCTCATATGATGGCTGATGTGCAATAATCCAACTCATTTTAAAACTTATTGTGCATGTGCATTCACTCCTCGGTATGTATTTTATTCGATTACAAGAGAGTACATAATACATATAAGAATCATGATGTTCCTCATTTGAAGTCATGTAGCTCCCCAACAAGAAACATGCTTTGCTCTGGCCCTTTACTCTCATACTTCACTCCTCTCTATTCCTTATTCACCATCATCATCATCATCATCATCATCATCGTTTAACGTCCACTTTCCATGCTAGCATGGGTTGGACAATTTGACTAAGGACTGATGAAACCAGATGGCTACACCAGGCTCCAATCTGATTTGGCAGAGTTTCTACAGCTGGATGCTCTTCTTAATGCTAACCACTCAGAGAGTGTAGTGGGTGCTTTTACGTGTCACCCATCAAAATGTTTTCCCTCCCCACTCAAGGTTTGTAGGCCTGCAACCTGCAGAGTGACCTCACTAATGCTAGTGGCACAAAAAAAAAGCACCCAGTATGTACTGCAAAGTGGTTGACATAAGGAAAGGTATCCAGTTGTAGAAGCCATATTACAATACAGTCTCAGGGCCCATTGGATCCTGTCAAACCAACAAACCCATGCCAGCATGGAACATACGTTAAATGATGACGAGGGTACCATGTAATGGTGCTTGTGTCATGTAGAAAGCACTGGTCATGGTACCAAGTAAAAAAAGCATTCAGTACAGTCTGTGGAGTGGCTGGTGTTAGGAAGAACATCAGCTGTAGAAACCAAGTCAAAACAGACTATGGAACCTGGTGCAGCCCCTGACCTTGCCAGTTCCTGTCATGCCAACATGGAAAATGGATGTTTGATGATGATGATGATGAACATTCAAAAATTTATAGGTATGGAGAAAATGATATTAAATTAAAATTAAATATGAAAATAAAAGAAAATTAGAAAAATAAAAACGGATAAGCAGTAATAAATAAATAACTTACCTGAAGCTATCAAATATTCCCAAACACTGCTTTTGTTTCTGTAGACAGCTATAGATTGTGATAATAAACTAAAAAAGTAAAAAAAGAACAACAGAGTGGTTTTAGTTGAAAATCATCTGACAGTACATTATTTTCAACTCAAAAGTTGTTTGTACATGAGGAGAAGGTACACCAGACAGTTACAGGACATTTGTAATGTTATGTAAAATACATCTGATGTGCTTTTCAAAACAATTGTAGTACTCAACAACCTCTTCCATCCTTTTCATTTACAAATTTATCTATTTATAGATATATATATCTTTAAAGAGATTTGCTGTGTAAGGCCAGAAAAATGTGCAAGAAGGTACAAAGTAAACTGCAAAAGGAAAAGAAAAGAAAACAATGTTACAGTTTTACCATATATATATATATTGGGGTTATGATCCCTTCTTCAGGACATTGGGAAAAAGCAATGGATACAAAAGTCATTGCTCAGATGTGTAGGGGAAGAAGGAGGAAAGTAACATGTGCAGACTAGGGTTGCTATAGCAACCAGTCTTCTTCATGCAGTTCCTTCTTGTTGTAAATGGCTGGTCTCAATTTGTTTATAAGGAGGGCCTTCATGATTCTCAGGGGCAATCTCAAATTGCACAGACGTTTTCTTTGTCATTCTAACCCCTAGAAATGTAATGAAGCAATGAGTGGTCCATTGGAAGCTTGTAATGAATAACACTATTATTGCAGGATATAAAATTAGAATAGAAAAATTGAATTGTTCTAATGTATGAAATATAATGAAACCTTCTCATACCCACACACACACACAAAGAATTATATTTAGCATAAAAAGAAGGTAACTTACAGGAATATTGAGGAGAAAAAACACGTGCGATAACTCCAAAAAATGCCTGACTTCATTCCTGCTAACACAACACGGTCAGTCA
>NC_068982.1:144100219-144102268 GCF_001194135.2 Octopus bimaculoides
ATAATTCCAGGCCTTGTGCCTAGAGCCGTCGCCGTCATCATCAACAACAACAACAACAACAACAAAGTAGCAATTCAGTAATATCAGAGAAGAGCAAAAGCATATACTTCATATTATATATATATATATCATCATCATCATCATCATCGTTTAACGTCTGCTTTCCATGCTAGCATGGGTTGGACGATTCGACTGAGGACTGGTGAACCAGATGGCTGCACCAGGCTCCAATCTGATCTGGCAGAGTTTCTACAGCTGGATGCCCTTCCTAACGCTAACCACTCTGAGAGTGTAGTGGGTGCTTTTACGTGTCACCAGCACGAGGGCCAGTCATGCGGTACTGGCAATGGCCACACTCAACATGGTGTTTTTTTACATGCCACTTGTACAGGGGCCAGTCCAGGGGCACTGGCAACGACCTTGCTCGAATGATTTTCTAACGTGCCACCAGCATAAGTGCCAGTAGGCGACGCTGATAACGATCACGCTCAAATGGTGCTATTTACGTTATATATATTGGGCCTCACCGAGGCACTGGCAAGTGATTGAAACCTTTGGAGATATGTTGTGCTTGAGAAGAGCCGGCAAGCCAAGTGAGACCGTAACCATGGTCTATGCCAGTGCAGCATAACCAGATCATTTAAGAGTACCCTTCAATCATTGGGCAATAAACTGCACTTGCGAAGACCTGTTGAGACAAGTGCAGTTGTGGCCAATGACAGTACCGCCTGATTGGCACCTGTGCCGGTGGCACATAAAAAGCACCATTTGAACATGGTCGTTGCCAGTGCCGCCTGACTGGCTCCCATGCCAGTGCCATGTAAAAAGCACCATTCAAGCGTGGTCAATGCCAGTGCCATATAAAAAGCACCCACTTCACTCTCAGAGTGGTTGGCATTCTGAAGGGCATCCAGCTGTAGAAACTTTGCCAGATCGGATTGGAGCCTGGTACAGCCTTCCGGCTCGCCAACCCTCAGTCAAACCATCCAACCCATGCTAGCATGGAAAGCGGACGTTAAATGACAATAATGATGATGATATGTACATATATATATGTATATATAAGTAAAAAATTAATGAGTGCATGTTATATAAATAATATTTTCAGGATTAAATAAAAAGACAACGGAAAATATGACCTATATTATACAAATAAAAAAAACATGTAGTAAATAAACAAACGAACATATACTAAATACACATGTGGACAGCAAACATAGGTTTCTTGTTGGTGCCTCCAGAGTGGAAGCAATATTATCAATAATGGCTGAAATTGCATTTGGCCCCTCTGGCCGATAACTGATGAAGAACTGGTAACCTATGTTTTCTGTCCGCCCGTGTATTTAGTATATGTTCATTTGTTTATTTACTACACGTTTTTTTTTTATTTGTATAATATATGTAGGTATATTTCCGTTTGTTGTGTCTTTATTTAATTCTGAAAATATAAATATATATGCACATACATACACACATAAGTGAGAGTGGGATTGATGCATAACTAAAATACGTTTCACAGATGAGAGAAAAAGTGTGTAACAGAACTCACATTTGCCTGAAATTTGGTTCGGAAAACAGATGCATTATTATCTTTAATGAACTTGTCATTAGCTTCTCTGCCACTTATAAATGAACATACACAGAATGTCAAGAGACCAATCTTGCATAGGGAACTACCAATAAAATTCAGCTCAGGACTGAAATTACCCTGGATGCTGGAATGGAAAACAAAACACTTCTTAATGTTAGCAGTAAATTAACTTATAAATCAAATCTAAGTTAATAATTTAATTTAAATATTATTGTTGTTGTTGTTATTATTATATTTCAAAGGCAGCTGATTAACAAAATCATTACAGCAATGGACCGTGGTTCTTTAACTACGAGTTCTTATGTTCTGTGTTCAAATCATTTCTTCCTTCTCTGGCCAATAAAATGAGTACTAGTCAAGTACTAACTTCCTACACAACAAAATTTCTGGCTTTGCACCAATAAAAAGTTATCATATATATATATATATATATATATATATATATATATATATATATA
>NC_068982.1:144102843-144103936 GCF_001194135.2 Octopus bimaculoides
GGCACATAAAAGACACCATTTCGAGCGTGGCCGTTTTCGTGCGGGTGACACGTAAAAGCACCCACTACACTCTCTGAGTGGTTGGCGTTAGGAAGGGCATCCAGCTGTAGAAACTCTGCCAAATCAGACTGGAGCCTGGTGTTGCCATCCGGTTTCACCAGTCCTCAGTCAAATCGTCCAACCCATGCTAGCATGGAAAGCGGACGTTAAACGATGATGATGATGATGATGATATATATATATATACAGGCATACATTCACACTCTTGCATATACGTATATACATATATATATATATATGTACACACACACACATATATATATATACATATATATATATATATACATACATCCTCCTATCACTCACCTAGACCTGCACATATACAAACATGCATATCCGTATAAATGAAAGGGACGTGTGCATGAAAGTCGCACTTATGCACTGGACACAGTCTTACACTCATATACATATATATACACATACACATATACATATAAAATATATACCTACATATACTCACACACGTACACATTCACACAATTAAAAAGGAAAAAATAAAAAATAAAAGATGTTAAGACATATAGAAAGCTTGTGCAGGAACAGTAAAAATGCGGATTCTATCCATGATCGGAAGGGGGTGGGCAAAACCGTAACAAGTATTTTGTCACATGACTGAAGATTTTTAGACAACAAATATTTAAGTATTAATATATGGATATTTATATATCAAAAGATCAAATTTACCCACAATACAAACATCAAAGAGAATTAAAGGGAGGGTGGTAAGGTGTTACAAGTCCAGCAGCTGTTTCTGGCAGCTCGGAGATCCATCATAATGTTGGTATAGTTCACCAAAATATGCAGCCAGTAATGGAATCAAATAAACATAGGATAAATCAAGCCTGTTATCAGGGTAAAAAAAAGTCTTTCATTTCAGCTCATGATGCAGAAAAGTTTAAACTGCACCATCACCAGTTTAAACTTCTCTGCATCATGATCTGAAATGTAAGATTTTTTTTTCTACCCTGATGAAATCTTTCGAGCGGGATCGTTGCCGGTGCCCCTGGGCTGGCTCTTGTGCGGGTGACACATG
>NC_068982.1:144104147-144108432 GCF_001194135.2 Octopus bimaculoides
TTTCGAGCGGGATCGTTGCCGGTGCCCCTGGGCTGGCTCTTGTGCGGGTGACACATGAGGTTTTCGAGCGAGATGAGCGTGGCCGTTGCCAGTACCGCTTGACTGGCCTTCGTGCGGGTGACACGTAAAAGCACCCACTACACTCTCTGAGTGGTTGGCGTTAGGAAGGGCATCCAGCTGTAGAAACTCTGCCAAATCAGATTGGAGCCTGGTGTAGCCATCTGGTTTCACCAGTCCTCAGTCAAATCGTCCAACCCATGCTAGCATGGAAAGCGGACGTTAAATGACGACGACGATGACAGAGGCTTGACTTATCCTGTGTTTATTTGCTTGCAACACTAATAATTCTTTTCTTTAATGAGTGATCCAAGTAAGAAGATTACATTTTTATCAATCGCCAGCTTTATGTTGAAATGACTAGTAATGGAGAGAGTGAGAAGCTACAGCAGTAAAAGCACAATGGTAAGATATGCAAGGAATTAAGCAAAGAGGAAGATGTGAGGAATAGATTTATCGTAGTCAAAGATTAGAGATTAGGTGTAATTAATGGGATTTGATTGCAATGAGTAGTGTCTTAGTTTTGTGTAATAATGATTTCTTATATTTAACATAGGACTATAACATAGTGGAGGAATACAGATTACTGAATTCATCCCCCAATACATAACTGCTACTTTACCTTTGAGAGACGAGAGGTAAAAGACAACACCAACAGGATTTGAATTCAAACAATGGAAGCAGAATGAAAAACTGAAAGGCTTTTTACCTGACATTTTATTATTTCTGCTACTCTACTACCCTTAGATTTGTGGGAATATTTTTATCTGAAATTTACAAAAACTTTACTATTGAGTACTTTTGTTTTTGTATTTGGTTCCTGGTGTGAACTCATATGTTGAAACCTATTTTATTGCATATCAAGAGGATTGTTATGCTAATGTTGCAAATGGTGACAAAAAAGACTTTGGCAAACCTAACTGATTGGCTAATTGGCCAAAAGATTAATTAAACAATTGATTAGTTAATTGGTTAACCAAAGTGCAAATAAAAATAAAAAAGTGAAACAGAGCTAGTGCAAGTATTTATTATTGTCACAATAACCCTCCTGAGATACAACAAATCTACTATTGGGTAAATTTTTAGGACTCAGTTGTTTAAATGATTAAATTAAAGACAATCATCTTCAACAAGAAAAGAAAAAAAAAAAAGAATGTCTTGTAATTATTTTGACAACAAGTTTCATGCTATACTCACTCTTTACTGTACATTTTCTGCAAACGATACCATCCAGTCTCTGATGACAAAAACTTCTGTATATCTAATTCTGAAATAATTAATTTGTTTTCTAATGCTTGCTTTCGCAGATTTTCAGTGGCTTTTATTAAAGCATCAGTAGGCTGGGTCTGCGTTTCAATTGAAGGAGATGAGTCTGCAAGAGGAGTTTCAACCTCACTAGCATATATCCGAGGGAACCAAAATGAACTCCTGAATTCCTGATAGAAGGAAGTGGAGCATATTTGAGATGGAACAAGACCCTTCGGAAACAGATTATCCATTCCTGTCAATAAATTAAATATATATTTATATATATAAATCTGTATGTATATACATGCAAGGTAGACTCACTCAAAGTAATACATCTACACCTCATTCTACTGTCACCACTGTACAAAAGACCCCTCCTTTTTATAGAACTGTTTAAGTTTCTTTATCTACTAACAAGGAAGATAGTCCAATATGAATGTCGAAAGATGTTGATTAATTTTTTAATATGACTTACCAAACAATGGACTTGCTCAATGTGATATATTTATACTTCATCATATAATCATTATTACTGGAATAGAAGACACCTCATTTTTGTCAATTCATTTAAATTCCTTTATTTCTGAGAAAAATGGCCCAAGCTCCCATCATCTGGTGTATTTTCCTTGCAATTCAGTGTCTTATTACATAGTAGTTTGACTTTACAATATCACTATTATGTTCCAAATCGTAGTCAGGCATATCTAGAATACATTACGGAAAATGACTGGTACTTTATCTTATAGACCTCAGAAAGATGAAAGGCAATGTTAGTCTTGGCTGGATTTGAGCTCGAAATGTAAATATTGCAGACACTTAGACCGATGCTTTAATGAGTGTTTCATTCCATTGCCTTAAAACTGCAAAAACCTCAGATGTTGTTATTTTCAGTCATACACCCGTTACAATGTCATTGTCCAGCACCAGGTCAACTGAGATAACTTTCTGAATCCAGAATAATTTCCTGTAAATTCAATGAGGTAAATACATAAGGAGCCACTAAGTTTAATGTAAATTCATTCCCCGTGAGTAAAGTCATTGACATGCTGTTTATTTGCTGAGTAAATAATTCGCTAAACATAGAAAAATTGGTACTACTAAAGCAGCGCGGACCCGAACGCGCAGTCGCGCGTCCGCGCTAGCTAGTCGTGAGTGGTCGATCCTAACCCTAAACACGTATTCATTTGCACACGCGGGTTAGGGTTAGGGATAGGGTTAGGGTAGGGTTAGGATCGACCACTCACGACTAGCTAGCGCGGACGCGCGACTGCGCGTTCGGGTCCGCGCTGCTTTAGTAGTACCGAAAAATTTATTTTTAGAAGATGAAATTACAGGCGATGAGTTTCCCCGTTATGAATTTAGGGACACCCTCTAGAGTATGTTCTTTTTACGAGTCCCATGGAGGGTTAACACCATTGCTGTATGAAACGTTTCTTTTTTACTGTCATTGCTTGATACCTCGGTGGTGAGCATGGTATTCACTTTCATGCAGAAACTCGTTCGTTTTCATACAATTGCCAACGTGAAGTGAACAAGCGACGGAGGTAGAGAAACATGTCGACTGCCAGTAAAAATGAGAGAGACGAGGTATAATTTTATTTGATAGGGGTAATTAATTTTGTATATTTGAGGATACATTGTAATATTTAATAAAAGCAGTAACATCGAAAACATTTTGCAACTAAGTTGAAGGTTACTTCAAGATCAAAACTAGACCTTTAAGGTATGAAGAATAAATTACAACAAACAGAATTAGACTTTTGTTACCAAATACATATAAATCATAACACACGAACCTTTCTATAATTGAATAAATGCGTTTAACTGGAAGAGAAAGACCTGAATAAGTGACATTGAACTGTCACATAAATAAAGCGGTTGTGTTTTCTTTACAAGTTTCTTCCGCTCTTCAGTAATTGAGGAAGTTTTGGTACAAAGCTAGTTGTTGTTACAATTGTCTCGTGTTATTATCTCTTGTTGATTTCATTGATGTAGCAACTGCTCATTCATTTTATTCGTTTCTTTCATAACGTATAATTGTTTCATAACGTATAATTTGTTTCATAACTTATAATTTGTTTCATAACGTATAATTTCATCTAGCACAAAAAGAAAAAAACAAAAAAGAGGCTTCCGTGGATGGAATTTCAATTGTTAGGGTTTTTACAGGCAACTTGTATTTGTGTTCAAAGGAATTTGAAAAATAAATCAAAGCTCGTTAGTGAATTGAGACTGATACGCTACATTTATCCGTATGTTTTCCGACCGACATTAGTAAAATATTACACTACATCATACGATTGTTAGACTTCAGAAAACATTTTACAAACTTACTCATGGCTAAAACTGGTGATGTCTCAAATATCGATCCAAGCAATGACTTGGCAAATTGGATGTCCCAGTTACCGGCTTCTTGTCATGACTTACCGCTAAATAGTTTGGCGATCCCAGGTAAATACATCTTAAACTTGTTACTCATTATTTTCTAATATTGATTTCTTTTTTAGGTATCAGCGGAATTCCAGTTAAAGCACTTCATGTAACTTTTTGGCGGCGGGAGGTTTACTTATTTGAATCGACTCCGCCCTAAAACTTGAATGGTGTTTAAGAGTGGCGTATGGTGGTTGTTGTATTGAGTGTTCTGTCACACCCAATGCCACCAAATTTCAAGTAGGAGTATAACAAAAGTTTCCTATTCAGATTTGTGACTTTAATTTATGAATTTGCCATTTTCGATATGTGTGCAGCGCACACCTAGCACACCCGGAATATACACCCCTGGTGTTTAATCTTATAGGCCCTGGAAGGATGAGAACATTCATGTAAGCTACATTTGAACTCAGACGTGGCTATTTACAGTGCAACACTTGGTGGACATTGGAATTAGACACTGAGGGAAAATGGCTGTAACTTTTTTATTTTTTAATTTTGGCGATTTTCGTTTTCGATAATGTGTTCTACATGTCACGGTCATGCGATT
>NC_068982.1:144109319-144120855 GCF_001194135.2 Octopus bimaculoides
ATTTTTTAGTGGGAATCGCATGACCGTGACATACAGAACACATTACCGAAAACGAAAATCGCCAAAATTAAAAAATAAAAAAGTTACAGCCATTTTCCCTCAGTGTCTAATTCCAATGTCCACCCAACATTTATTCAACGCGCTATTGAATCTGCCATTCATCATCGACCCCTTACTTTTCTAATAATTAGATCTATTGGTCGTCTAATCAAGGCAATTTTCCCCCCAAAAGTAGAGATCTAGACTAAATGTGCTTTGCAGTGTGTAGTTTGCTGTCTCATTGAAGATGACGGGGATAAATATAGTGGTTCGCTAAGATGGGAGAGACTGAGAAGGTGGTAAGCTCTTATACAGGGTGTAGACGGTATTCGTTCGCATAATGACTGTCTCAGAAAAGTAAAAAAGTGTTCTTATTTTCTGAGATATATTTGTCAAATTAGGGTCAGTTTGTCTTCATGACATGTTTTGTCGATCTCACTCGATGGCAGCTTCCAGACTACCTCGAAACTGGCCACAAACCTTTGTCACTATCTCCTGTTTTAGGCCCCCGATGGCCCTGGTAATCCTGGTCCCCAGCTCATCCTTCCTGTTGCAGCTAGATTTGTTGGTCTCTCGGTTCATTGCATCCCATACAAAAAAGTCGAGGGGTTTGCAGTCAGGCGAGTTGGGAGGCCAAATGTCAGGTGATGAGTGATCGAACAAATTCTTCGACAGTCAGGTCTGGGTTTTCTGACTGTGGCAGGGCACAGTCTTTCCGCCACACGTACAGCCTCCCTGTAGCTACCTGGTCAATCCAGGGCTTCACCACCTCACTCAGATGGATGTAGCCATCGTTGTTCAGCTTGAGACTCACAAGGAAGAAATGGGGTGGCATGATGTCACCATCACTGCTGATGACATCAAAGACCATGATTGTCACTGGAAGTTTCGCCTGCATGTCTCTGGTGAGGCAGCAAGCCACCTGTTGTTCTGAGAGTTGATCTTCTGGTCTTGGCAGAAATTCTTCTTCTTGAAGAACAACAGCACATCTAGATCCAGCAGGTGTTTCAACTTGTTGATCAGCTTCTTGATGTGCTTAAGTCGCTTTTCCTGCATAGCCTTGGACAGAAATTGTCCTTTCCTCGTCTTGTATGAAACGTAGCAAATGTTCTCATGCACCACCAGCCTGATGAGCTTTTAATATATACTGTTTCATACAAGATGAGGAAAGGACAATTTCTGTCCAAGGCTGAAACTTTTGTGGGGCGGAGGCCAGTTGATTAAATTGACCCCAGTACACAACTGGTACTTAATTTATCGACCCCGAAAAGACGAAAGGCAGAGTCGACCTCAGCAGAATTTGAACTTAGAACGTAAAGACAGATGGTCATAATATGCAAACATTTCTCATGGCACCAGTACACTGTTTACAGATGCTTACATTTTTTATGTTTTCCGTGAATTTTTCATGGGTCCAGCTAGTGAGTAATTATTATACTGAGTGGACTTTTGCTGATCTGGCTCCCTCGCCAATGGCACTTGGTCTCCCATCTGTAATACAGCTGTATTAGACACAAGACAATTTTTGAATACATTTAAACATAAAAGTAAGCATGGCTTATACATAACCAAATATGGTAGGTCTTGTACTAAAGACTAATTCTCGCCACCTTGCATCGCTCGGTCTTAACAAATTCGTGACCCGACTTAGAACACACATTCCTTTCCATAGTTCAGTGCCAGCTTTCATTTTAGTTTAATGACCGACCGTTCTTTCTAATTTTACCTCTTCCCTACAGAAATATCTTCCTTTTATTGTCTATTTTGTTTCCCACAAAATGACTGGTGAGGAGCTATCTGTGGTATACACTTGAGTGAAATTCCTCACTCCCCTTTATTATATATACATGCACTCGAATGTAGCAGGTAACAGTTTGCCTTTGGCCAGTGTTTGGACCCCATTGTGTCCACTACTCTGATTGGTTGGTATTGGCGCAATTTGTCTCTTACTCTGTCACACCAATTTGCAACATGTAACCAATCAATCAGAGCCTCTAAATAAATTCATGTGGGGGTCACTAATTTGTAAGGACTGTGTTATGTGAGATAATGAGAATGGGTCTCAGGTACATCACACAGCCCTTACAGTAAATATAAAAAGAATACATATATGTGCCAGAGGGAAAAAGGGACACCCGAGTAGAATGTTTTATTAACATGTGTCTGTCTGTGTGTCATGTATACAGAATAATAGACAGGTCATCATGAAAACAAAGTGTATGTGTGTATAGACATGGATGTATGCGTGTGCGTTAAGTACATATAAGAATAACTATGAAGAAGACTAAAAGAGTCTATATTGAGAAGTTAGACAAATGTTCGTAGACACAAGAATGAGAAATACCAGTTCATAGTCAACTGTACATGGTAATTGAAAAACTGTATCAAGAAGTTGTGGCCATGATGCTGAGCCAGTTGCAGTACATGTTGTACAAGAAGTTGTGGCTGTGATACTGCTGCCTGGGTCACTTGGTACATGAGTCCTCGTAGGTTGTATATTCACTGTTGATCTATGGTGAAGTAATTCACAAACAATGAAGTGTTGGAACCTGGGCAAGCTGCTTGTTGAGTTGTGTACATAGAAATGGTGTTGACAACGTTAAGATGATAGTGGAGATGAAGAAAGAGATCACTGTAATGCTGTTGGTTGAAGTTGGTAAGTCATTGTGTGGCAGCTGTGGTGTCATTGCTGGAACTGGATGTGTCTTGTGTGGTCAGTGGCTAGACCTTAAAAGGTCTGAAACCTAAGACAAGGAGAAGCTGGGTTTTTATAAGAAGCTGTAGGCTCAAACTGGGTTGAGAACAGGCTGTCTCATGTGATTTTATTTAGAGGCTCTGATTGGTTATATGCTGCAAATTGGCATGATAGAGTAAGAGACAACTTGTGCCAATACCAACCAATCAGAGTAGTGGACACAATGGGGTCCAAATAGCAGCCAAAGGCTAGCTGTTACCTGCTACGTTCGAGCACACGTATATATAATAAAGGGGAGAGAGGAATTTCATTTGAGTGCACGCTACAGTCTTAAAGCATTCCCCCTCTTTAATAAATTATATCCTATATTATGTACTAATGCACAGATACATTCTTTATCTTGTACTGTGTACATTAACAATGTTAAACCTGTTTGTTTTTTTTTACTCTAAAACGATTACAATATCAAGTAACTGCACTTCCAAAAGTGAACTCTCTCCCTACTGCATTATATTTTTAATCAATTTATTCCAGCTTTTGTCTCTCCTGCTTTTTTAGATAAAAATCAATCATTGAGAAAGCTTTTTTCTTCACAATGGATGTAATTCTAATTAGAATTTCTTGGCTCATTACCTTAAATTTTGTTAATGTAATCTGCTGAGCCTTCTACTGGGCCTGGAGAGACTAAGACGAGCCTAATCTACAGGGTGTTCAAAAAGTCTCTCCGCAGTCAATTTTTTTTCATCTTGTGCATTACCATGGTGCTACTTCAAGAGTTTTTCAGTGAACAGATTATTTTGAAGGGACTTTGGCCACAAAGATCACCTGATTTAACACTGCAAGACTTTTTTTTTTCTGAGGAGCAAGTAAAGGATCAGTGTACAAGAATCGCCCGAAAACCATTAAATACTTACTGTGGTGAGACATTCTGAACACCCGGTAGCATATTCTTTGTTGAAAATTCTGTAGTTGTTCCATGTACAGGATTAGAATGTGTCTTGTATCATGCAATAGTAAATCTACAAAATGTTCCCAAGAATAACACTGATGATGTTTGTGTTTATCTTTTGCAGGTTCTCATGACTCATTTAGTTCTAAGTTAAAAGAAGGAGAAATTGCTCCTGATTGCACTGAACTAATTAGATTAGCTGAGAAATTGTTTGGAAAAGCTGCAGATAAAGTAATTATGAGATGGTCTACTACACAGAATCTGGACTTAGGTGAGCAACTTGAAAAAGGGATCCGCTATTTTGATCTGAGGGTAGCTTACAATGATTCTTGCAATGATTTTCAGTTTGTTCATGGCATATATGGACCAAAAATAGATTGCTGTATGCAAGAGATCAATTCATTCTTGGAGAAACATCAGAAAGAGCTGGTAATTCTGGATTTTAACCATTTTTATAATGTAAATCCAGAAAATCACAAAAGGCTGCTTTCAATGTTGTCTGATATATTTGGAAAGAAAATGTGTCCATTTATTGGAGCTGCTAACTTGACACTTAATGTTGCCTGGGAGGTCAATCTTCAGGTAGTTATCTGCTATCATCATAATCTTGCTACTCAACAACCAATATTCTGGCCTGGAAATGCTGTACAACACCTCTGGGCAAACACTGATCAACTTCCAAAACTGATCAGTGCATTTGAGGAGGAATACCATAAAGGACGTCCAAGTGATTGTTTTTTCAACTGGCAAGGTACTCTAACACCAACAGTAACTACTGTTCTTCAACATCTTGACGGTAGCTTGAAAACTACATTGGCTGAGAAAGCAACATCTGCCATTACAAAGTGGGTTGCAGACAAATCTCCGTGTTGCAAGGGCTTAAACATCATATCTGTAGATTTTATGCAATTGTATGACTTTGTACATGTAATTGTAGAAATGAATCATGACATTCAATAATTTATGTGTATACATCTATTTGTTCATCAACAATAAATATTTTATTTTTGTTACCATTGTTTTATAACCATTTTTCAATGATAAAAATAAACCATGATCAGCATTTGAGAGTGAGTAATGACTTGATAGCATGGTACATGCTTTCATTATTTTAGGTATCCATGCCATTGCAAGCAGACTTAAACGTTTTCTTAGTCCTTCTACACCAGATCAAGTAGATTATGCAGTATGTGATATCTGGAAAGAGAGAGAAAGGGGGCTGCATTCATTTTCAGCTGAGTAGACTGCAGAAATTTGAAATAATAATGAGCTTATTGTACACAGTGCTCAGGTGCACTACAACTCCTTGAAAATGAGGACAGAAGAAGCCATAAGTCAAGGAAAGGAATACAGCAACGAAAGTTAGAAGTACATGCATAGAACATTGTTCTATTGTTTTTTTCCTCTCTTTCTTTCTTATTTTTAGCTTCCAGTCTTTCCTTACCATTCTTTGGTTCTGCTGAATTCTCCCTTGACATCGTTCTCTTCCTTTTTTTGGGGGCTGACAAATCCGTCACTCCCCTCTTTTGTTTCTTTCACCTCACTCCTTTCCTTCTCTTTAACTTCCTGGGTAGAATCCTCCTCATTTTTATCTTATCTTGTATGTAATTTCTCCTCCATCTCCCTATGCGTGTACTCAAACAAGGGGCACTGAGTCTTCGTGTGACCCCTCACACCACATATATAGCAGTTCAGTCTGTCCCTCCTCCACCACATTTAACGTTTTCTCCTCCTCAACCTCAATCTGATAGGGGTTACATTCTATATCGTCAAATGTGGCAAATAGCCACATTTCAACTCCGAATCCCCACCAGTTCAGCTTTTTCTTCTTTCCAGCCGGTCCCAATTCTGGGTCATCTTCAGTTGCAGCCAGAATAGCTGCAACCAACCACTCAGTTTTAATTTCGGGTGGTACCCTTGGTATCCTGATCCAGACACTGTGCCACCTTCTCTGTCCTCAGAATGGTGGTGGAATGTGAGGCTGCCTCTTCCTTTGTAGGAAGCCTCACCTCCACTGTGCCGAACCTTCTTCCTCTGCCAATGTACGTTGTCTTCTTTACAATCTTACTCAAACATTCTATTTCTTCCTCCATCACTCTCTCTATCTTGTTGGTGGCGACCGCTTGTGTTCGATACACCACCATCTTCAAACTTTTATCTTTTACAATATTTTGCGGAGGGATCAACTTAATGGTATCTCCCTCTTTTTTTATCAGTTCTTCGCTCTTCAATATTTCTTCCATGTCAATGTTTATCTGTTTAGCCTCCAATGGCATGGCTGTTCTTGCCACAGCAGTTTTTGCATAGCTCTTCATACCAGAGGAACTACACTTCTCTTTTCACCCACAATGGAGAAAAAAGAACAGCAAAACACAACAGCAGCAAATAACAACCTCACGTGATAACAAACTTCAACAGCAAATCTCCACGAATCACAAAAAAACACTACCTTTCTCCTTTAAAACTGGGGTCAAAATGACTAAAGTAAAATGACTAATCCCGCCAAAATAGTCACAGAAGTCTGGTGTAGGCTTCTGCCTGGCTGGCTCTTGTTAAACCATCCTACCCGTGCCAGCATGGAAGGTGGATGTCAAATGATGATGATGATAATGATGAGACAAAGAAAATTTGAACAGACCCGAGTTGAACACTGATTAGAGGTCTGATCAATTAAGGATAACTTGGAGCTAAACAGCAACAACCTAAAACACAATGGGAGTATAACACTGCAGTCATACCCCACTTGTACTTCTCTAGCCTATGTAGATCATCCACATTGAATACTCATGTCTTGACTGTACAATATCACACTCTTTACATAAGTTTAATATAGTTTGCCTTTGACATGGAGAGAGAAATACTTTATCAATAATAGTAACAACTTGCTGAACTCTCACTCTTTCTGGCAAATGATGTTCACTACAAACATCTCCAGCTCTGATTAATTCAAAGTGAAACAGTTGAACCCAATGAAACTAGGGATGATCTGCAACAGCAAGTATGAAGTATATAAAGTTTGCAAAGTAGAAGAAATTATTTTACTCTGAAGAAAAGGAACACTCTAAAGTTTCAACCAGAATCCTTTTCCAGGGAGAGTACAAAAAATGTCTACTTCATTTAGCAACAAGTCAATGAGATCCTTTACATAATCAATCAACGTTGTAGAAATAGTGTCAGATTTCCCTCAAATTACTTCCCACTTTTTAAAAAAACTAATACAGTAGGTGTTATGTCTCAAGCTACTGCTATCTAGCACCTTCGGATGATCTCTACACGACTGCTACCCAACTCCTCTACTATGGCTAGACTACCTCTATTTATATGTCTTGGGCGATCCTACTTCTTCGCTTGGGGGCGTTGACACAACAGTTATGTATTTCACTACCTAGAAAAAAGAAAAGAGCTGATCTTGATAGAATAAATGATTTATATCTGCTCGTTGAGGGCTGACCTGAAAGTAAACAAACTTAACAACCATGTTTGATAATATGGATAATAACAATGAATTTAAGGCTCCACAGAAAAACTTTCATGGTTAAAATAAAAAAAATAGCCACAGCACCATTGTAACTCACAAGCTGTAATTAGTAAAAAAAAATTATCATTTTAGAAATTACCTTTATTTATTCAAACCCATACATTCTTTAGTGTGCTTTTTCAACAGTAAATAGAGCTGCCCTTAAAAACTGTACAATAATTTCAGTCAAGTGACTTGGAGTATCTATATATTTTAATAAAAAAATAATTACTACAATCCAATCAAAAGTTAATCAATTGTTTAACACCTTCAAAACATCTCCATTTGTCAGGTAAGTAGAAAGGTTCGTGAGTATGTGAAAATGGGGTGTCATAGCCACAGACACGTTTTACAGGAGCTTCTAAGTGGAGGAAGCATTCGGACTGCAATGATACAATGTGGATAAGAAGAAAAATATGTTAGATTCCTAAGTTTACAGAATAAATATATATAAAAAAGCGAAATCGGGATGGCACCTGTACCCAGCGTCGCCTTTCTGGCACTTGTGCCCGTGACATGTGTAAGGATTTTCGAGCGAGATCGTTGCCAGTGCCCCTGGACTGACTCTTGTGCAGGTGGCACATAAAATACACCATTTTGAGCATGGCCGTTGCCAGTACCGCCTGACTGACCTTCATGCGGGTGACACGTAAAAGCACCCACTACACTCTCTGAGTGGTTGGCGTTAGGAAGGGCATCCAGCTGTAGAAACTCTGCCAAATCAGATTGGAGCCTGGTGTAACCATCTGGTTTCACCAGTCCTCAGTCAAATCGTCCAACCCTTGCTAGCATGGAAAGCGGACGATGATGATGATATATATATATATATATATATAGATAAATAGCAAGTGTGAAAATTTATCTGTGTATTAAGATTATTCATTAAAACGATTTCCATGTGAATTTCATTATTACGCATGGCTCTTTACATTCTGAGCTCAAATACTGATGAGGTTGGCTTTGCCTTTCATCCTTTCAGAGTTGATAAAATAACCTCCTTCCCCTACAATTGCTGGCCTTGTAACAAAATTTCAAACAATTATCATTATTGTTATTATTATTACTATATTCTTTTATTTGTTTCAGTCATTTGATTGTAGTCATACTGGAGCACCATCTTTAGTTGAACAAATCGACCCCAGGACTTGTTCTTTGTAAGCCTAATACTTATTCTATCAGTCTCTTTTGCCAAACCACTAAGTTATGGGGATGTAAACATTCCAACATCAGTTATGCAATGGTGGGGGGGGGGGAGACAGACACACACACATACATACGATGGGCTTCTTTCAGTTTATCCACTCATAAGACTTTGGTCGACCTGAGTATAGTAGAAGACACTTGCCCAAGGTGCCATGCAGCAAGACTGAATCTGGAACCATGTGGTTGGTAAGCAAGCTATTTACCACACAGCCACTCCTACACCTATGTCATCATTATAAATATATATCTTTTCAAATTTTTCCCATTTTTAATTTATTAGTGTTCGATATTTCTCGATAAGATAAACTTAAGTATTCACAATTTTGACATAGAATAAAACTATAAAACTTATTGTTGACAGCTTCAAAAAAATATTTCCATACCTGAATAGTAGATGCAATTTCAGCACCAAATCCTCCTGTAATAGGGGCTTCATGGGCAACCAATGCCCGACCAGTCTTTCGTACTGACTAAAAAAGAAGAAAAAAATTGAGTATGATTTAAACATTTTATTGGTGATACCTTTAATACTAATGTAGCCTCTTAGTTTACTTGTGCTCTGCATCTCAAGCAAGACAGTTAATTTCACATACACAGTGCTACATCTTCAAATCATTTCTCTTTAGATTCAATAGATCTTTTGCATTTAATAATCATAACTCACTGACTCATGCTGTCAACTTTTTGCAAAGAGAAATAAACTCATTTGATGACAACAACATCAACAATTTACTACCTAAGTATCTATGTTTTCACTGCAACCACCAGCACTACTAATTACTAGTAACAGAAACTATCAACTATTTAATGCAGAAATTATCAACTTCATCTGAGAAGCAGTTAATGCACCTCATTTCAACAGAACATTTACTGCTGCTATTCATGTTTGTCTAGTTATATCTGAACTCTGTATGTCAGGCTGCGTCTGTTGTCTACCCAATGTGTTTATTGAGTGCACAGTATCAAGTTCCTACTTAATATCTTTCTACGTATCTGGCAAAGTAATGTGGTTGCTTGGTTTGCTAGAAACAGCAGCCAAACCCCCCACCACCACCACCACCAAAACCACACCCTGCTGTTTTGAAAAATGGACAACACAGTCATAAATATACAAAAGTAAAGACAGTCGTGACCAGAATGCCATTGATCAAAGGCCTGTTTGAATCAAGGCTAACCTGGAGTTGAACAACATAATTATCTTGCTTACCTTAACTACATCAATTACACTATCTTTATAGTTCAGTGCTCCCTCTTTTGCTCTTAGTATCTACTCAAAATAACAAACTTATGTTCCTTAAATCAACTTCTCTGTAATCAATTCACTGTAAAGAAGCCAGATGAAGAGACTAAGTGATTTGATGATGCCAGTGGCATGTAAAAAGCACCTGTGAAGCGTTGGGCCTCACAGAGGCAATGTAGCCAATGCCAGTGTCACATAACAGGTACCCGTGCTTCTGGCACATAAAAAGCACCTTCCGAGTGTTGGGCCTCATGGAGACAATGACAAATGACCGAGATCTTTGGCAATATGCTGTGCTTGAGAAGAAGACTCATCAAGCCAAGCAAAATCATAGTCATGCCAGATACTGAAGTCACACAACTGGCACCTGTGCTGATGGCACATAAAAGCACCCACTACACTCTTGGAGTGGTTGATGTTAGGAAGGACACCCAGCTGTAGAAACCTTGCCAAATCAGACTGGAGTCTGGCACAGCCCATCAGCCTACCAGCCCTGATCAAACCACCCAACCCATGCCAGTATGGGCAATGGACATTAAAATATGATGATGATGATGAATTCCTGGGTGGAAGGGTTGATTTGTCACCCAGTTTAACATGGCCTCCTAACCCCTGTATTCTGGTCTGCTGTTCAATCTGAGGATATTTGGTGTTATTTCCTACACAAGCCACAATAAAGAGATTGAGTTGGATTCATATTTCGGTTCTAAACCTTATAGCCTTTTTTACACGAGGCATTTATAAGGTTGTTGAAAGATGGAATGAGGTAATTTAAAGCATTGGAGAGTATGTTAATGAATAAATATTCCCATAGTCATTGGCTTATTCATTTTTACCTTAGATCTTTAAATTGGACATTACTTTTGCACCAACCTGATATTTTTAATAGGTACTAATACAACTTTTGTCAGTATCACCTCTTTAACATCAACACTTATATTTATCACCACTGAAGGACTGTGAGCCAATGTACAAAGCTTTATGCAATTATTTGACTTACATAGAAAAGTAGATAAAAATCTTTCCAATCATATATTACCATTTTAAAAAATAAAAAAATATCCATTGAATAATGTAGTCCTGAATACACTATACCTTCAAATAAGATTGGATGGTCACAGCTTGAAAACCTTTTGATTAAAGTATGTTTGATCAGGGATAACCATTGGATTAAACAACATACAATCACTAATTTACACAACCTCGGACCATCATCATTAATACTAGCAATATTTAAAAGAATTTGAAATATATCAAAAGAATTTCCATGGAAACTTACATTGATAACTGTTTCGGTGTCCCAGGGTAAAATCGTTCGCAGATCTATCACATCACAGCCAACATTCAAACGGTCTTCTGCCATAGTAGCAACTTCTCGTAGGACATGTACCTGAGTTCCCCAACCAATAAGTGTTACATCAGAACCTAAGAAAGTAATAACAATTAGACAATACAAAGACACCAGATGTATGTGTGTATGCGTTTGTTGATATGTCTCTCTGTATTCAGTAACATAAATCTTTCACCAATTGTTTTGAAAAACTTTAAGATAGTTGAACAAAATAATACTAAAAAACAAATGTAATTTTCTCACAATGATAAGAAAGATATAGGGAGAATTAATAAAATGAATATAATTAAAACAGCCACCAATTTAGATGATAGAAGAATGACTGTTATTCTTCCGCAAAATTCCATGGTTTGTTAGATCAGTTTTTATTTTTGGTTTGTAAAGTGGTTGGAGGCCTCCGTCCATAGAAACCATGCCAAAGCTGATCTGGAGCTCAACACAGCCTTGCAGCTCACCATGTCCTATCAAATCATCCAATCCATGCCAGCATGGAAAACAGACATTAAATGATGATGTTGATGATATAGATATATATATATATA
>NC_068982.1:144120910-144128951 GCF_001194135.2 Octopus bimaculoides
ATATGTATGTATGTATGTATGTATGTATGTATATATATACATGGATACACATACACACACACATATATAAAGGGTCAGGGGTAAAGATCCCCTTCAGTCATGAATGATCATGGGATTGCACCTAGAAAGTTACCCTCCAAGGCACAAATTTGGGCAAGGCTGTTTATGGAAGACCAGCAGTTGCCCATGCACACCAGCCTCCCCTCTCCACACCATTGATGTTATCCAAGGGAAAGGCAAAGGCCAATACAGCTTGGTACCAGTGACATCCCAACTCATTTTTACAGTTGAGTGAACTGGAGCAAGGTAAAAATAAAGTGTTTTGCTCAAGAACACAACACGTCCCAGTCCAGGAACTGAACTCACTATCTCATGATTGTGAGTCCAATGTTCTACCCACTGAGCCATGTACCTTCACTATGCTGATACATATATGTGTGTACATGCATGTGTTTGAATATTTACATTCTTGCATGGAAGTGTTGAACACAAAACAATGAAATTATGTTGATATTCTGTTAATAAATTGTTCTCCACCTTTGTGCTTTTGAGAACAAGTGGAATTTTTAAAAATCCCTCACTTGAAAAACACATCAGAATTAGAAACAGGAAAGGCATCTAACTGTAAAACAATGTCTCAATACATGTCTAATCCATGCTAACATGGAAAAATGAACATAAAATGAACAAATGACTGAGATCAAGGAAATAATGGAGCAGGTAGATTTAAATAAAATTTGAGATTTACCTTCCACAATTACTTCAGCTTTAGACAATGGTATTTCAAAGGAACCGACAGGAACCTCTTCTACCGATGACCGATAAAGAATTTTAGGTTCAAAAAATATACAAGGGTTTCTGTCTTTGATACAGCTTAAAAGAAGACCTTTTGCTTGAATTGGGCCACGTGGGATAACAACCTGAAAAAAAAAAAAATTCATCATTTTTATGTCTATTTTGCCATCATGAATTGAATAGGTTATTTTGTATCAAAGCATCTTGCCATTGTGCGAGTCCTTTGTCATTTCCTTCAAGAAGTTCAGTCTTGTGAGATCAACGATCACTATTACTTTATGTCTTCCTTTTCCACAGTTAGATCACTTGGCACTTCTTTACCTAACTCATCTCTTACAGGCATCAACACAGGCTCTTTTCTGGCTCACTACATCTGCTTTCTTTTACACCCCGTTTTTTCTCAGCTCATTTGTTCACTATCCCTCATGCTACAGCTACATTCTCTGCCTTCATACCTTTAATCATGCTTCCAATCATATAGCTGTCAACTTTAATAGCTGATCCTTCTGTTAGTTTTACTTAGAATAAATCTTCTTTCTATCATATATTATCCTCAGTCAATGGCTTCTTGAAGTAAAATTTTCAAACATCTTGGTGTCAGCAAAGACAGCCTCATTACTATCATTTTGTATATACTTTTACCCTACAATATCTTGTTTTACACTGACACACTGCTTTGCAATCTGGAACACCTCAGGTCTCTGGCCCTCTCATTGCTGAACACTAGCAAACTCTTACTTTCAATTTTTTTTTTTTTTTCTGATATACTATACCTAATGTGGAGGTGCAATGGCCGTGGTTAGGGCAGCAGATTTGCAGTCATAGGATTGCGGTTTCGATTCCCAGACTGGGCATTGTGTGTGTTTATTGAGCGAAAACACCTAAAGCTCCACGAGGCTCTGGCAGGGGATGGTGGCGAACCCTGCTGTACCCTTCCACCACAACTTTCTCTCACTCCTTACTTCCTGTTTCTGTTGTGCCTGTAATTCAAAGGGTCAGCCTTGTCACACTGTGTCACGCTGAATCGCCCCGAGAACTACGTTACGGGTACACGTGTCTGTGGAGTGCTCAGCCACTTGCACGTTAATTTCACGAGCAGGCTGTTCCGTTGATCGGATCAACTTGAACCCTCGACGTCGTAAGCGACGGAGTGCCAACAACTATACCTAATGCTTAACATCTCTCCTGATATTGTTCCTTGTTTCCTCACTTCATTCAAATATTTTCAGAATTGTCTGTCCATGTCCATCCACATCTGTCTATCTGGTTGCTATGTGTTGGATGGGTCATTCTGCTCATCTAGTTGGGTCTGGGTATCATATCTGATTTATAAGTTTCATTATATAATATAAATATCCATTTGTAAGCAAGAATCTTAAGATACAAAATACAGGCGTCATGATAACAACTGAACCAGACTAGAAAGTTGCACATTTGATTATGTGAACAACACTTATTTTTCAATTAAGCATTCACATATCCAACTGGGTAGAAGACTTTGTTGGTTACCTGCTTTAGGACCGTCCAGACTAGCTCCCTGGTCCAACTTAATATTTCTTATGTTCCACTTCCCAATATAGTAACCCAAGTGTCATAATCTTTTCCCCTACAACAACTAGTTTCAAAGGCCTTGTAAAATTTCATTGACACTGTTCTTCCTCTTCTAATGCATTAAAAAATTGTTTATGTTATGCAGAGTTTATATCATGTAATATGAAATATGCAGAATTTGCTTAATAACTTTACATAGCAGGGTTTGGTGTATATAAAACTCTTTTCTCTCCCACAAACATACCTGTAATACAAATTCTTTCAAAGTATCTTGATGGTACATGCTGTATGTCATGAAGTTGGCACATGTGTGTCTGAAGTTTCAATACACCACCACCAGAGATATTTTCTTTTTGATTTTGTGTATTTCCAAGAAAAATGTAAATACGAGTAAAACTTTCAGAAAATTCTGTAGACAAGGAGCTTCTAGAATTGTATAGTCAATTTTCTTTTTTGATTGCAATTGATCTTATTGAATTAATTATAATAGTTACCTTTAGTCCAGGGACATGGGCAAAAAGTGCTTCAGGGCTCTGTGAATGGTATAAGGCACCATGTCCTACTGCACCCGAAGGTGTACGAATGGTAAGACCACCAATGTTAAATAGATTACCAGTACGATATCGGAATTTTGCAGCTTCATTCACAATCTGAAATGGGAAGAACAATATATTTTTTTTGCTTTTGAGTTGCATTAATAGCAATAGTAATAACATCAAAGAAAAAAGTTATAATTCTTTTGGTATACCACAATGAAAGTGAAAATATTAGAAAGTAGAATATAATGTAATAGAAAAAACCCCCAACAAACTACACTATTGTATTGTTTAACCCAAGGTTAACTATGTAACAAAGAATTCTCCCCCAGGGGCATAAAATTTATTTTACTGTTTAAACTAATATTACTATTTGTCTATGTAGAACAACATAAGTTTCTCAGACACTACTGTTTTGCTATATGATTAATCAGACCTAAGGTAAAAGGCAGTCTAGCAGGGATCACTCAATTTATTTTCAAATATAACTTATAATGGGACTACACGTTATGTTCTAGAGCAAGACACTTAATTTTACATCACTTCAGCCCACTCAGCTTGCAAAACTGAGTTGTACCTGTATTTCAAAGGGTCAGCCTTGTCACACTGTCATGCTGAATCTACCTGAGAACTATGTTAGAGATATGTGACTGTGGAGTGCTCAGCCACTTGCACTTTCATTTCATGAGCAGGTTGTTCTATTGATTGGATCAACCGGAACCCTTGTTGTCGTAACCGACAGAGAGCCAATTATACACATGTATATATTCTTTTGTGCATCTCACCTTAAAAGCTGCAGCCATGCTGGAGCACCACCTGTGTAATCACTTTTTCCATGGCTATTCTTAAGTGGTTGGCTTTTGGTGTAGGAGGGGGTTTAACACTGCTGCCCAATTTTGTCTTTCTTACCAGAGAAGATTCCGAGCAACTTGCTTTGCTAGACATGTTTAGCAAAGTTGATTGGAATCTCCTGCCTAACTTTAAACTCAACCTGATGGAAGTGGAATTTTTCATGATGTAATTGATCTATTCATCAATAAAAGAAATGCTATTGAAACAGTTGTTATGAACCTTTAAAATCTACTTGTGTTCTTCTTTTATATTAAGGCCATACCTGCAACTATCCCTATGTTGGATCTATAACTTACATTGGATCGTGAACCTACATGTGTATATGTACATATATCTATATGTGTATGTATGTGTGTATATATATATATATATATATATATATATATATATATATATATATATATATACACACACACACACACATACACATGTATTATAAACCCTACAATTATTTTTAGAACAAAGCTTAACTCTTTTAAGCCTAGATTGTAGGATAACCTTGGAAAAACTAAATTGCAAAATAAGTCTTAGGGATTATAGGGTTTAATAATATTTGTACACATCGTTGAGATGTGTTGAAAGATGCTATATTGCAGACATGTTCAAATGATGCTATATTAAAAACTGGGATAAGATATGATAATGAAAAGCACTGGAATTTAAAATATTAGCAATATGCCATTCAATGGGAGCAATTTTTAGTAAACAAAATCTGAAGAACTGACTTGGTCAAATGCAGGAAAAATATAATCAGCAAATTGAATTTCAGCGATAGCAGTTGCACCTGTTGTTGCAATACCAATTCCAAATGCTACTATTCCTTGCTCACTGAGGGGAGTGTTAAAGACCCGATCTTTACCTAAATAAAATAGAAATGTATAAACTTTGAAAAGACACAGAAATTGATTTGTTTTTGGTGAATTATGAAACAATTTAACTCTAAAATCTATAAGTTTATTTTTTTCTTATTGGTTACATTTTCAAACCTTCCAGAAGAGATTTGTGAATTTAATATCAGTATTTTTACTTGTTTCAGACACATTTTAGCCATTCAAAAAACAATGAGTTTCAGTAGAACTATATCAGTGACCAAATTGCAGATAATGCAACAGACATTTTAACACCAAATAATAAACGATCAAATGAAGTTAACAGTTTTTGTGTTTTTTGAATGTCTAAATTTACGTCTTCCATGATGTAATTGGTTTAATTTCACAGATCAAATCAATTACTCGGCAGTACAATTTCGAAATAGAAGTTTGTCATTATTTCAAAAGTAGTTATTAAGAAGTGACTGTTGAGACATATATATAAATAAACAAATATTAAAAGAAAAAGAAACGTAAAAGTTGATTAAAGTGAACCCAGTACCTGACCAGTACACATCTTATTAACTTTGAAAGGATAAAAGATAAAGACAACCAAAGCAGGATTTTAACTCATAAAAGAAGAAATAATAAGATGTTAAACATTACCAAATTTATCTTTTAAGCCTACAGTACATCGGAAAACTCCTCCAAAGGCTACATCTTCTCCAAATATAACTGTAGATAAAAAACATAAATAAAACATGCATTAAATTTTTAACTTCAGTGATTAGTAAATAATACATCAACTGATTTGCTATTTTTTTTTCTTTAGGCAAAATAGTGTTACAAATATTTTGTTGTCATCACTTTTATGTTTTATCATTCTAACATTGTTTTCAAGATTATTTTAGATGTGGCTGTATGGTTAAGGCACTTGCTTCCCAGCCATGTGATCTTAGGTTCAGTCCCACTGCACAGCATCTTGGGCAAGTGTCTTCTATTATAGTCCCAGATCAACCAAAGCCTTGGGAATGGATTTAAAAGACAGAAACTGAAAGAAGCCCATGGTGTATGTATATATCATCATCATTTAACATCTATTTTCCATGCTAACACGGGTTCGCCGGTTTGACAGGAGCTGGCCAGGCTCCATGTCTGCTTTGGCATGATTTCTATGGCTGGACACCCTTCCTAACGCCAACCATATATTTATATGGGGGAAGGCTGTATGAGGCCCAACACTTGAAAGGAACTCAACCACTTTGCCTCCATGAGGCCCAACGCTTGAAAGGAACTCAGTCACGTTGTCTCCGTGAGGCCCAATGTTCAAAGGTTGATTTTTACATGCCACCAGCACAGGTGCACTTGGCTTGATGAGTCCTCTTAAACAGAGCATATCACCAAAGGTCTTGATCACTAGTCATTGTCTTCCTGGGTCTACCTCTACCACAGGTTGCCTCCAGAGTTAGAGATCAGCACTTTAAATGAGTTATGGAGCAACTATATTGTTACTATAACAATGAAATGATAGAATGAACATGGAATTGAAAAACCTTGCTAAGACTTGAGTATAAACCTGCTATACAGGTTTCACAGTGTTGATAGACAGAAGAATACTGAGAACAAAAATTAAACAACAACAAAGTCAATATATTATGCTGTGTAGAAAAGAAAGAAACAATGTTGCAGACAATTTGTCTTTTGTTAAGCTCTACTTGTAGAGAAGAAGAAAAATGTGTCTGTATTCAATAATGGAATGGAATTGAGTTCCCATCACTGCATTCCTCTTCCTCTTTCCTCCATCTCCCACTTTACTTTCTCACTCTTGTGAACTTTCAGCCCACTCACCCTGTTGCCTCTGTAATACTTCACTTATGTTCACCCCATCCCACCACTACACCTTGAGGGTACACCCCCAACATATCTCCACCACCACCACCACCACCTCTCTCTCTCTCTCTCTGTATTTCTCCTCCTTTTGCCAACTGGGGTAGCCATGTATCTCCTGTACAACAACACATCAGTTTCTGTGCCTCTCATCAACTGGCATAAAGCCATCTCGCTCAGTTTTCCATGCTGGTATTGGTTAGGAGTTCTCAACCATTTTCTATCTATGGACCTCAATAGTCACTTGACATTTAAAAACTAGTTTTATAGAAACTTCTATCGAAATTCCTATTTGTTTTGTTTTTCACACATTAACTCATGTAGGTTGAACTATGTAAAATGATAGAGAAAGAAACCTAGCTGTTTCTTGCAATACATACATCTAAAGCAAAATTGTTTTAGGGGTCCTTAAAATACTATTGTGGATCCCCAATTTACTATTTTGTTGCATGGATCCCCAAAATTTCTTACATGGACCTTCAGGGGTCATATGAACCCCAGTTAAGAACCACTGGGTTAGATAGATACTAACTTAAGGCAATATTTTATGGTTAGATGCCATTCCTGTTTTTCAAGTAATTTTTTTTTATCCCACTTGATTTCAAAAGTGTATATTGTCCACAGGTAATATAAATATGACATCACTATCTTTTGTTCAGCTAATCTCATGTAAAGACATGGAAACATCAACATGTATGCACACAGACACACACACATATATTGTGGAGAAAATAGCAGTTGTGCAAGATGGTGCATGGAGAGTTCAGTTGGATGAAAAATAAGAAGAAAAGTGGTTTGTGGTGGGACAGGAGGGCAGAAATGATGCTAGTAGCTAAGGTTGAATGTCTGTCTGCATGGACAGCTGGTTGAGAGTAACAACATTGGAGAAAAGAAAATGTAGCTGAGATGGAGGAACTGTTAGAGAGGGATAACATTTGATGTGTATTGAGTAGAATGAAGAGAAACCAATTTATGTGTGAGAGTCTGTTGGCGAAAAGGTTTGTGTGGTTAATTGAAATGGAAATCAATTGAAATCAAAGTTGACAGATGTTTTAGAGATGGTAGATGTGAACTCTAACGTAGGGTGGAAAAAGTTGCTAAAAGAAATGGAGATAGTGTTGGTACAATAATCAATATAACAGCTGTATAACTGTTTTAGAGGGTGGAGGCCTCTAAAACAAGCGAAGATTTGGGCTTCAGTATATCCAAAATCTGGATGGTACAGCTAGAGGTGAAAAGCCTAGTACCCATAGCCACTCCAGTGAACTACAGATAATGTATGTTGGCAGATGATGTATGTTGAGGGTTCCAGTTGATCTGATCAACGGAACAGCCTGCTTGTGAAATTAACATGCAAGTGGCTGAGCACTCCACAGACACGTGTACCCTTAACGTAGTTCTCGGGGAGATTCAGCGTGACACAGTGTGACAAGGCTGACCCTTTGAATTACAGGTACAGCAGAAACAGGAAGTAAGAGTGAGAGAAAGTTGTGGTGGAAGAGTACAGCAGGGTTCGCCACCATCCCCTGCCGGAGCCTCGTGGAGCTTTAGGTGTTTTCGCTCAATAAACACTCACAACGCCCGGTCTGGGAATCAAAACCACGATCCTAT
>NC_068982.1:144135582-144139375 GCF_001194135.2 Octopus bimaculoides
GACCTGATTAATAATAATAATATAATAATAGTAACATCGTTAGGAATGAGAATCCAGGTTCGAAATTTCCCCAAGACACCTGACGAAGGCTGGAGGGTATGTCAGCCGAAACGTTGTGTTAACAACAAACAAGATGAGGACAAATATCCGTCAAACGTAAATAATGTAAATAATGTAAATAATTCCTCATCTCTTAAATATAGAACTGTAATAGGAAGGATGTCATCATCATCATCATCATCGTTTAACGTCCGCTTTCCATGCTAGCATGGGTTGGAAGATTTGACTGAGGACTGGTGGAGCCCGAAGGCTACACCAGGCTCCAATCTGATTTGGCAGAGTTTCTACAGCTGAATGCCCTTCCTAACGCCAACCACTCTGAGAGTGTAGTAGGTGCTTTTACGTGTCACCGCCAGTCAGGTGATACTGGCAACGTATAACTGCAAAAACAAAAACGTATAACTGCAAAAACAAAAACGTATAACTGCTCCAACAAAAAACTTCTCCCCACCACAAAAAAAAGGATGCAAAATAGCAAAACAAAATAGATCTCTCCAGATATAAAAACAAAATAATGAAACAAACCAGCAGTTGGATCAGATTCTAGAGCTATCTCCATTGCATTGGTTACACTTTGAAACAGATTCATCTTCATTGTTTCTCCTAGTTAATAAGAAAAAACGGAAAAAAATTACAAGCAAATATGGAAAAAAAAAACATGAAACAATTTGGTAAAATTTTCGGGAGAGAAAGAAAGTATTTTTATATTTTTTTCTAAAAAAATTTGGGACAAAAGATCTAACAAAACTGACACAGAAAAAACATTAAGTGAAGCAGGAGATAAGTGAATAGTATTTCTAAAAGTTGACAAGGTGAAAGATGTCAACCTGTCTGTGAAAATGAAAAGATATTAATGTAAATTCATTAAGTAATACAATGTCATAGAATCAAATCTGAATTAATTAAGCTTGAGGTGACATATTACAATTTTATCTGGTTCATATGAAATTGGGTCATGATTAAAATGTTTATGGGGTTGCAATATTGTGCTGATATGATACTTTTTACAGTCACTGGGCTGTTACAAAGCTGAGGTACCACCTTCAAGTGTTGTAACTGCTTATATTGATCCTGATATGTTGTCTCGCACTATTTTATTAATTTCATACTTTTGGTATAAAGTGATGTGACTTGTGCAGACAACTGACTACAAGGTATTTTTGTTCAATTCACCAGTCTATTGGTTATTCATTGCTAATTGATTTATAAAGAAAAAAAAAATCACTCTACCCACTCAGGAAGATAAATTCTTAACCTACCCAACAAACACTCAACCCAAATTAAATTACATTCTTTACCCTCAGTTCCAACTTACACCTACAACCAAAATGTAACCAAGCAGAAAAAAAGTTGAGATCAAACTCCTCTATCAAACCCTGCAAAATCTCAGACATCATCATCATCATTATCGTTTAACATCTACTTTCCATGCTAGCATGGGTTGGACAATTTGACTGAGGACTGGTGAACCAGATGGCTGCACCAGGGTCCAATCTGATGTAGCAGAGTTTCTACAGCTGGATGCCCTTCCACTCCGAAAGTGTAGTGGGTGCTTTTACGTGCCACCGGCACGAGGGCCAGTCAGGCAGTATTGGCAACGGCCACACTCAAACAGTGTTTTTTACGTGGCACCTGCACAGGAGCCAGTCCAGCAACACTGGCAACTACCTCACTTGAATGTTTTTACACGTGCCACTGGCACAAGTGCCAGTAAGGCGACGCTGGTAACGATCACGCTCAAATGGTACTATTTACATGCCACCGGCACGGAAGCCAGACAGCTGCTCTGGCAATGATCACGCTCGGACGGTGCTGTTAGCACTACACTGGAATGGGTGCCAGTCATTGAATTTGGTTCAATTTCAATTTTGATTTCACTTGCCCCAACAGGTCTTCGCAAGCAGAGTTTAGTGTCCAATGAAGAAAAGGTTGGCATGGGTGCCAGTCGTCAAATTTGGTTCAATTTCAATTTCGATTTCCCTTGCTTCAACAGGTCTTTGCAAGAAGAGTTTAGTGTCCAATGAAGGAAAGGTATGCATAAGTGGGCTGACTACACCCCTGGCAAAGGCCACGGGTTATGGTCTCACTTGGCTTGCCGGGTCTTCTCACGCACAGCATATTTCCAAAGGTCTCGGTCATTAGTCATTGCCTCGGTGAGGCCTACACTTATCTGAGATGAATATAATACAATGGATGCCTACGCACAATAAACAAATAATCAAGAGGAACCTTTAAACAAGCTCCACAAAACTTTAAAAAATAACGACTTCAAAATATGTAAACGTGAGAAAATATTATGTTCATAATCATGGAGAAGATGAATATTCCTAAAGAATTAACATTGTATTCAGTGACAAAAACCTATTTATTCAGAGATAACATCACCCAAATAAAAGCTAAACTGAACAAATCAGTTATTTATTTTTTATCTTTTAATCAGGTGGGAAGGTAATTCCCATGACATGTTATAGGATCTCTGAAACGGGTAGAAGGGAGGAAGGAAGGGAAGAATCCTCAAACCAGGTGCCTGGCCTGCATGCTTACAGCAGTGGACTCTGCTAAAGGTATCTATTGTGCCGGATGATGGTGGTGTTAAACTGGGCAATAGATTAAGTCTACTACTCTGAAGTAATTACATCAATAAGTACACAAACTGGAGCCCCTTCTTTCCTCTGCATTGCAAGAGAAGCAACCCAACACATATCTATGTAATAGTAAAATTACATGGAGTAGCAATACGTTCACCCTAGGAGCCTGTGTTTGCAGTGTTCTACATGGTTTCAGTTATGTGCACAAGTTATTTAGTTTGCACACTCATCAGAACTAACATACTGAAAGATATTGAGACATTAAAGGAAGACACCATTTTAAAATTCAACATCCAGAACAGTTCAAATTAAACTCCTAGCAATACAATGACTCTATTTTCAGATATAAGCATTGTGAGAGAAAACAACATATACATTGAGTCTGTTTATAGTAAAAATATAATCAAATGTGCTGTTGTTAGTACATTAGCAAGTCACCGAATGTGACAGATATATGTTATAAATAGATGCAATGAATGCAGCAGTTAATATTAATAGCCAATTCTGGTCCTTACTTCTACTATATATATATATATATGTATGTGTGTGTGTGTGTGTATATATAGTAAAAGTAAGGACCCGAACCCTTCAAAGGGATGTCTAGCATCCAAGTTCTCGAGGGAAAGCCTAATTTGTGATTTCAAAAGGATTATATTTTCCTTAAAGTTACAAGGGAAAAAACTTGGATCTTGTGAATTTTCCGAAGTCCTCTCCCACTCCTACGTTGCTTTACGTGCATTTTTGTTTCCAGATTCGTTTCCTATGTGGATCTGAATCATCATCATCATCATCATCGTTTAACGTCCGCTTTTCATGCCAGCATGGGTTGGACGATTTGACTGAGGACTTGCAAGCCAGAAGGCTGCACCAGGCTCCAATCTGATCTGGCAGAGTTTCTACAGCTGGATGCCCTTCCTAACGCCAACCACTCTGAGAGTGTAGTGGATGCTTTTACGTGCCACCGGCACAGTAGAAAGATATTGATTTTCCTTAAAGTTACGAGTGAAAAACATCGGATCTTGTGAATTTTCCGAAGTCCTCTCCCCACCCCCTCGGAAAAGATTTCCCCCAGAGATTTCTTTATAATCGTAATCTATACCGTTTGAAAGGTATTTATATAAAATTTCATTAAAAAAGCCCCCTTC
>NC_068982.1:144141977-144143692 GCF_001194135.2 Octopus bimaculoides
TAAATTTGCTTTAACCCTAACCCTAACCCTAACCCTAGGGTTAGGTGTAGGGTTAGAGTTAGGATTAATTGTTTCAGAATCGTTTGTTTATGTAGTCGGCACTTAATGTATATCGGCTGAATGGACGTCAGTTATTGGTTGAAATTACAGAAATACAACATGGAATAATTTATGGATTTCTTTTTTTTTTTAAAGAAGACTAAGAGAAAAAGATGTTTTATATGAAACATTCTACCAGTGTTCCAAGTTTCAAAGTGTTTCGTTAATGAAAAATGTGGCCCCCGTTTTAAAAAAAGATCCAAAAATGTTTTTAAAGTGCATTTTTCCAGGAGAGGTGCGATTCTGCATTGACCCCAAAAAATAGATACACAAAACACTCTTAAATGTATTATATAAACAAAATGAACACTAATAGAATAAATCACATGAAAATCCTCCTTAAAACAGAACAATGTATTGCACTAAATGACAAATTAACACTAATACAGCATGGCCGTAGTCCAATGACTGAAAGAAGAGTAACCATTATCATCCTCAACATTATCATTTTACGTCCAATTTCGACGTTGGCATGCATTTAGACAGTTGGACAAGATTTGGCGAACTGCGCCGAGTTCCAGTGTCAGCTGTGGGCATGGTTGCTATGGCCGAACGCCCTTCCCAACGTCAACAATGTAACTGTGTGTGATACTAGAACAAAATAAAAATAATCTGAATATTTATAGGTGCAGGCGTGACTGTGTGGTAACAAGTTTGCTTCCCGTTCAGTCCCACTGCTTGTCACCTTTGGGCAATTCTCTTCTACTATAGCCTCGAGCTAACCAAAGCCTTGTGAGTGGATTTGGTAGATGGAAACTAAAAGAAATCCGCCGTGTATATATAGATATATATGTTGTGTGTGTGTGTGTGTGTGTCTTTGTGCCTGTGTTTATCCCCCACCACCGCTTGACAACCAGTGTCAGTGTGTTTACGTCCCCGTAACTTAGCGGTTCAACAAAAAGAGACTGGTAGAATAACTATTAGGCTTCAAAAACGGGGGAAAAAAGCCATGGGCCGTTTGTTCAACTAAAGCTCAAGGCGGTGCCCCAACAAAGCCGTAGTCAAATGAGTGAAACAAGTAAAAGATAAAAGAAACAGGTGCTCGATCGTGCGAAAGAAGAGAGAGAGAGTGAGAAAGAGAGAGACAGACAATCAGACAAAGAGAACGTAAGCGTGTGTTCATGTGTGTGAGGGTGTTTATGAATATATGTATAAGTGTGTGATTGTTTTAAGTTTTTCCCCCGTAAATATAAATATACATGTGCGTGTACACATGCGTATAAATGATTGACAGAATTAGTAGAGTGCTGGTGGCGGTATTTCGTCTGCCGAGGTCGACCTTGCCTTTCATCCTTTCGAGGTCGATAAATTAAGTACCAGTTACGCACTGGGTCGATGTAATCGACTTAATCCCTTTGTCTGTCCTTGTTTGTCCCCTCTGTGTTTAGCCCCTTGTGGGCAATAAAGAAATAAGAATTAGTAGAGTGCTGGACAAAATATATTGCGATGTTTAGTTTCGTCTCTTTACAATCTAAGTTCAAATCCTATCCAAGTCTCTACTTTGCCTTTAACCTCCTTGAGGGTCCCTAAAATAAAGTACGAGTTGATTTATACGTCTTATGGTATTTTAACAACTTCATATTCAGTAGGATTTCCTTTCTCAGTGACGTGTGTTA
>NC_068982.1:144144414-144145916 GCF_001194135.2 Octopus bimaculoides
TTGTTTCTCATAAAATGGTATATATTTAATTTACATTTAATCATTATTTACGATTATTTAAGGCAAACACAATTAAAAAGCAAATTCTTTTCACTTTAATGTGTGTGTCTATATTTAATTTCCATTCGCATATGTTCGTTAATTCGCTACAATCTCTTTAAAGTAAACAAAATCAAAATTTTTAATTGGGGGTGGGTGAAATGATTTTTTTTTTTTTGCATGTTAGTAATCTCCGACATCTAAGACGTAGGAATACGAAAAAATGCTTTAAATAATCCATTTTTGAAGGAGAGGTGCGACTCTGCATTAGCCCCTAAAATTCTTATAGCTAGAACGTTATCATTATTGATATTCCTTCTCAAGGTTGATAAAATAAGTACCAGGGTTCAAACCCGAGAGTTCCTTCCACAAAATTACAAGCCTTGTGCCTGTAGTAGAAAGGATTATTAAAGTCATTCATTTGCAAAACAGAAAAGAAAGCTAAAGCTTGCAAAAGAGAAAACAGATGTCATACACCAAAATTACCACGTTCCAATTAGTATTTTAATCAAGCGTGAGCTTAAAATATTCCTTATTCCATGTTAGGTCCCAGGGCAATCAACTGTAGCATAAGATTACTCGTGTGAATAAACAATATTTCTTAGAAATTAGATAATAACGACCTTCATTAAGAAACAGATCACAAAATAATTAGTTAGGGTTAATTTAAGACAAACAGACGTGATCGATATGATCGGTCTGACCTATGAAACTGGGGTATAAATAGTGATAATGGATAAACATTCATCGATTAGATATGACCTTAAGAGAACGCAAATGTAGCCTTTGTTTTCTTCTTTTTCTTATTACTCAACGTCAGTATTTTGGTCTTATTCAATGACATCTTCGAATTATTTAGCTTGAAATTTCCTTATTTCCCACCATCCTATTGCAGATGATCGTGTTTAAAGAATGAACTCAAAGAGCCTATAAAGTACTTTTTCTATTCCAACTAGACCTTTTAGTAAGGAACATAGGTCAAAGTTCTAGCCCTCTACATAACGTTACTCTTCACCTTTATATGTATTACTCATTCACGCTAGCACAGGTTCCTCTCTTATGAATGTCACATTATGTTCACCTGTTTCTAGCATCTCTATATGTTGACAAAAAATTTCAGAATTCAGCTCAGTTTACTCTTCTATTTTACGACATTACAGAATTGGAAGAATCAAGAGGGCTTCAGACATAAACAACCTCCGTCATTTGGTTACAATGCTTTACGTTCTGATTTCAAATCGTGTTGAGGTCAACTTTGCATTGGTCTTGGTTTGAAATCAATTTAATTACCATTATTATTATTATTAATTATTATTACTACTCAGATATGAATAATTGTTTTCTTAAAACATATGGGCAATCGTTTCAGGATCTATTCTCTAATCAGTGTATCTTTGTAAGATTTAATGTTCACACATAAATTTTATATATATATATATATATATATATATATATATATATAT
>NC_068982.1:144146554-144156000 GCF_001194135.2 Octopus bimaculoides
ACTAACGAGCGTGTTGGCATGTAGATTCCGTTGAACCTTGTGGTGTGCGACCAATTGATGCACTTAGTATTGAATTGATGTTTTTTTCTTTCTTAGCTCATGTTTGTTTTGTTTTTTGTTTTTGGATTAATGTTCTGATGTGATTTTGTATTATATTTGTATTTTTTAATAACTTTAATTTGAATTTAGAAAAAAATATTCTCTAAGGTTCCGCCCCCACACACAATAAATAAAATAGCGAAAACGATTTGATTTTCCTATAAATTAAGAAAATGAGAAAACAGCAGAAATAGTTCGCATTAAAAAAAATGAATTTTTATGTTTTTGTATCTAAGTCAATATTTTTATAAACAACAACCAATACATAGAATTTCAGTCATTCGCTGACCTTACCGTATTCTCTGGGTGCTGTATCAGGTACATAGGTAAATGTAGCATATTTAGAAATCGGCAAATACCCTTTCATTAATTTAGACTGTGACTTTGCCTTGAGTAGTGTGCGAACACATTTGTGTAACAACATTCTGGATGTCATGAGTAACGTATGCAAATAAACGAAGATTCTTCACTGCCTCACGATTATAAACAGACTTCCAACTACAACCTGGCAGTTCCGGTGAAAGTTAAGATGCAGACGACATAGAATACTCTTAAATCAGTGGTAAATATTATCATAAACCCAAACTAAAACTCTGTACTTCTTTCAGAGATTTTGAGTGAAATGTAAAACCAGTAACTAGTGTTTTAAAGGAAAGAGTTATTACACCTGAGATAACATTGTACAGGTATTTGTCCAAGCCGAGAAAGTCTGTTAATTACATGTGTCGAGCGGAGACGAGAATATACCTGCTGCTGACTAGTTCAAAATAATAACCAGAAATTTTTTAATTATTTACCACAAATTGAATTAGTCTAAAAATATATTAATATTTATATTTCATTTTCTCGGCTAATATTTTATTATAGTTATTTCGTGACTAAGACGTCATATCTGTTTTTCAAATCTACTTATAATCGAGTTACTGCCGAGCAGTTTCTACTGCTATTTATTGTGTTCAATATGGCGGAATTTTCGATTGTAGAATATTTCGCTGAGCATGAAAAATACCATTGTGGCTATTGCAATTCGCCAGATACTAACTATTCACATGGTAAGAAAAATTTTACTTTATTTAAATTTTAACTGAATAACTATGAAAACTGTATGCTTACAGAACACTTGATAACCAACATCTTTTAGAATATAGTGTCTTAAGAAAATTCATTTTTATTGTTTGTCAGTGTTAAATATTTCATATTGACAGCTTTCTCAATTTATTTTATACTTCATACTGTGCATTCACTTCTAGTTTGGTGCAGTACTTGCAACGTCAACCGGTGATGTGAAGCTGAAGGGTTGCTTACTGCGTCAGTCAGTCAGACCGACCTCAGACAGTTAGATACATATCTAACAAGCCTGCTATGACATAATTAGTTGAGTAAATGCTAGGTTCGAAGACAGATGACCACTGCAATGAATTTTGTTTTAATATTGTCTTCATTTGCTTATATCTAACACTAACTTGTATAAGTAATTAATACTTGCCAGTATTTATCATATACATTTGTTTATATGATAGTAATTCTTTGGATTAGCCACAAGGACATTTTTTTTCCTTTTATACGATAATGTACAGCCAGTTGAGTTTGTCACAATACAAAACTGGTATTTATTTTGTTTAGTCTGGGAATTAATGAAATACAAAATCAACTCTAATACGGTAGTCACAGCAAACCGTATGATATAGTTGCCTGCTGTCGCGACCACCTCTGCTTTTTATGTATGTATTAACTATGATTCATACTAGGTTTCGGAATATGCTAGTTATCTCTTTGGACACGTTCAAAAGAATAAATCGCACTTCAGCTAGCTTTTCTCTCACTCTGTCTTTTAACTTGTTTCAGTCATTAAACTGCGGCCATGCTGGAGCACCGCCTTGAAGAATTTTTAGTCGAATGAATCGACTTCAGTACTTATTATTTTCTTTTTAAGCCTGGCACTTATTGTATCGAGTTCCTTTGTCAAGTGGTGGTGGGGGACATCCTCACACATATGGCGAGTTTCTTTCAGTTTTCGTCTACCAAATCCACTCAGAAGATTTTGTTCAGCCCGAGGCTATCGTGAGAGACACTTGGCCAAGGTAGCACGTAGTGACACTGAACTAGGGAAGCAAACTTCGGTCAAACTAAAGCGTTATTACCATGCAGCCACACCTGTATTACTAAGTCTAGTTATGTTAATTTCTTTTTAAGTTATTGCGTAATTACACATTAGTCCTGGGCAAACAGACTTATTTCACGTTGGCTGTCGACAAAACAGTTGGTTCAGTTGATAGCACATATTTGTCGTACATCATCTATCTCATTGAGGAACTTAACTGCATTTTCTGATTTGCAGAGGTTGTTGTTTAGCTCTCAACTTATCCCCGATTGATCAGACTTGTTACTGAGGGTATTCTAGTCATGATTATTCGCCCTTTTTGAAAGTATCTTGGGCCGACGTGATGCAATATTTTTCTCTTTTCTTTTTGTTTTGTTTTTGTTTCAAAAACGAAGAGTTTAATTGGAGGTATATTTGGCTGCCATTTCTAGCAGGATGAGAGATCCCGTAGAAACGTCCTAGTCTGTGGTGCAGTGTTGCAGTTTAGACGTGCTACTCCCCACCTCTTTTGTATGTCTGTTTTGGAGGTGGTTGCAATGGAAACTAGCTAAATGAATGTAAATCACCAGCATATAACCAATAGTTAACAATCAAACTATGACTAATATTGAGAAATTACACAAGAATGACATAAATGAGAAATTATGAATTTCTTTATCTTGTTTAATGTCATGGAACCTAGTGAAAAAAGTTTAGAACAGAAGACTTCTGTAGAGAGCTTGTGTCCTGCCTGCAACATGTGCAATTACATGTTACATAGATTGAAATGTGGTTTGATAAATTGTCAAAATGTGATATAAAAGTTTGCACAAGTGACATTGATATTGTAATAGCTTAAGCATATTTCTGATAATAATATTTTCTACTTCGTTATCTGTTCTGATAATAATAATCCTTTGTACTATAGGCACAAGGCCTGAAATTTTGGGAGAACGGGGGCCAGTTGATTAGATTGACCCTCAGTACACAACTGGGACTTAATTTATCAAGCATGAAAGGCAAAGTCGACCTCAGTGGAATTTGAGCTCAGAATGTAAGGACAGATGAAATGTTGCAAAGCATTTCACCCGGCTTACTAGCAATTCTGCTAGCTCGCTGCCTTAATAATAATAATAATAATAATAATAATCATCCAATGAGGAGCTTCTGCATATTCTTGTATCTTGTTCAGTATAGTGAGCAAATCTCCTCAAATATATTTCTTTTTCACTTTATAATGTCAGCAATGTGAACAGCACAGTCAGTGGGACTTCTGACAGTGTAAGAGGATTTCAGATGTGCTAAATATATGTTAACTAGCTTCTGTTCAGCAGACGGAAACTATAAGAAGCCTGCTGTGTGTATGATAAAATAATGAAGGTGGCAATTTAAAACCCAAAAGGAAAAAAATTCATCATTACTAAAAGTGACTAAGGGTGCTGGACAGCATCAGCATTGCTACAAACAAGAGGCAAAGACTTTAGCCACAAACAAAGCACACTTCTATGTACTGACAAGGGAGACAACTTCCACACAGCATGTGAGGGCATCAAATTAGCACACCAATTTCGCATGAAATTGATGCTCGTCAAAATTGAAAGAGTCTATTTCAATAGAAATACAGTAACAAAAATACTGATTCTTTCTGGATTGAAATGCTGTTGTTGAATAGCAGCCTCCTCTCTTCTCAGTCAGTTGTGGTGAAGATGCACTCAGAACACAAATTTCTATTGTTAATTGTTTACCAAAGTATGTAACCATAGTAATCTTTACTTATTATTTGAAAATTGACTGGAAAAGATAATCTATGCAAAATTAGTATTTTTAAGATTTTACATTTGTTTCCCCTATTATGATTCTGCAAATTCAGAGATGTCTAAATTTCTGTCATATGTAATTTGCAGATTTATGCATTTTATAATGTGAATCATCGGGGAGTTCATCTGTGCAGCAAGCCTGTATACAGGTGCTGAACTTACCAAACTTAATAATAAATCTTTTCCAAACATCTTATCATAAAATAACATCTTATCATAATACTGGAAGATGCAATCCAAGATATATGACAGTTGAATAAGGAAAAGGCAGGAAAATGGATTGTCTGGTCACTTGAACAATTACATATGAGCCATAGGTCCATATAATCGGGTTGACCTGGGTCAGACAACTATTACTGTTTAGATATTTTGTGCATCCACACAGAGATTTATGAGTGAATAGATTAGTATTTTGACTTGTTAGCCAATGTATTTTACTGAGGTTAAGTGGATGAAGTTATTAAATCACCAGCTGATTAAAGATGATATTCTTTTACTTAAAGCATGCATTGTCTGCATATTGCAAATTCCTTGCTTTTAATTCATTGTTTTTTCCCTAAGCCCAGAAATGAAGAGATGTCTTAGCAGTGTTGAAGGTGTTTTATTTACATATTTTCAGGTATGTGGGCACATTACCTAACTGTGCTAGACTATCAAGATCTTATAAATCGAGGATGGAGACGGTAAGACAACATTTTCTGTAGTTGAAACTACTACTACTACTATCACTCATATCTAATGCTTGTTTTATTAATTTCTTAAATATCACTATGGTGTTGCTTTTGGCTTCGAAGAGAAAAAAATGGTGTTAGGTTTGCTTGGCTCAGTTAGTTATAGGGTGTTTCATTGTCTTAATGTCCATTTTTACTTGCTCATATGGGTTAGACATTTCAATTGTAGAACACAAATATACCCTCAACCTACTCAGAAAGAGCTTTTTAATGAAGTAGTTGTGTATAAGGCAGGGTTGATATGTTAATTGGAGTGTAAAGCAGTTGTAGTTTGACTCCTACTGTATCTCCTTTACATTCTAATTAATAAGATGAATTGGTGATTATTAGGTGGATTTGAATTGGGTGATTGAATCAGATGCTCATCCCTTGAGCTGTAGGCTATATATAAGAAACCTTGTCATAAATATTGCAGCGTATTTTCTTTTATCAAAGTACCTTATTTATCTTAGTATATAGTTGCATTATGGTCTCCCACTTCTTTCCTCACATGTACAGTAGTATGTATATAGTTGTGCATGAACACCTACCCCTATCCCACATACACCTCTATACAGGTCAACCTACATACATTAGATAGCCCCCACACACAAACACCCTTACACATACATATGCACAAGTATCACCTAAGAAGCATCAGTTGTGGTGTGCAAGAGAGACGGTTGCACTGGTATGGTCATGTGGCAAGAATGAATGAGGATAGCTGTGTGGAAAAGTGCCACACCCTAGCGGTTGAGGGAACCTGTGGAAGAGGTAGACCTGGGATGAGGTGGTGAAGCACGACCTTCGAACATTAGGCTTCACTGAGGCAATGATTAGTGACTGAGACCTTTGGAAATATGTAGTGCGGGAGAAGACCTGGCAAGCCAAGTGATACCATAATCCGCGGCCTCTGCCAGGGGTATACCCAGCCCACTTATGCGTACCTTTCCTTCATTGGACACTAAACTTTGCTTGCAAAGACCTGTTGGGGCAAGTGAAATCGAAATCGTAACTGAACCAAATTCGATGACTGGCACCTGTGCCAGTGGAGCGCTAACAGCACCGTCTGAGTGTGATCATTGCCAAAGCAGCTGTCTGGCATCCGTACCAGTGACATGTAAATAGCACCATTTGAGTGTGGTTGTTACCAGTGTCGCCTTACTGGCACTTGTGCCAGTGGCACGTAAAAGCACCCACTACACTCTTGGAGTGGTTAGCGTTAGGAAGGGCATCCAGCTATAGAAACGCTGCCAGATCAGATTGGAGCCTGGTGCAGCCATCTGGTTCACCAGTCCTCAGTCAAATGATCCAACCCATGCTAACATGGAAAGCGGATGTTAAACAATGATGATGATCTTCATACACACACACACACACACACACCTAAAAAAGAACACATTCACACATACATGCTACTTGCATGCATTATATGCATACTCATGCATGCTACTCTCACATATTAGCTACTACACACATGCATGCTACTCACACACACATGAGCTGCTACACATACATGCGTGCGTGCACACACACATGTTAGACAGCCTCACATCTCTGTACACTTACACATAAATACACAGAGCACACATGCACACACACTTTAGCCAGATCACTTTTGTCTCCCTTGCCACCCATATCTCCAACCACCTACTTCCTTCTGGTCATTTCAACATCTGCAACCATTAATCCAGGCACATTTTATTTCTCTCTATTTTTTTCCTCTCTCCATCTGTTTTCTCTCCTTATTCCTTTCTGTAGAAGAACGTAAGCTCGAAACATCAAAAATGTCTTCCATTTTTCTTGAACGTCAAACTAATACACCATGTTTGTTCCCGCACCTGTCTTGATCTTTTATCTTTTATTGGTTTCAACCAGAGGCTAAGGCCATACTAGAGCACCTGGCCTGAATGCTTGCAACAGAGTGAGTACTTAAGAGCATCAAAGGGTCAGGTGATTGTTTTAAACCAAGTCTGCCACCTTAAACAGGAAGATCCTTCTAAGAGATTTTTGCACAGTTCCCATCTATTAAAATTTGCTCTCGGTACTATGGTCTTCTACAGTCAAAGATACCTGTAGAAGCTGCCATGTAATGAATTCAAAATTGAAACTGTATAACTGTAAACTGAACTTCTTAACCAAACTGCTATATCTGTACCCATTAAGTGTATCAGGAGAATTTTGTTTGGAAAGTTGAAGTTGTGTTGTAATAATGATAAAGGAACAAAAGTAAAGTGATTCTGTTGTTGAAAAGTCTTGTTGTATAGTAGCAGCCAGTCAAGCACTTTAAAGCACTCAGTAAATTTTCCTTGCATTCTCAATGTACATAACTTACGTGTGTTCTGGGACCATATCACAAACCGAAACAATTATCTGTAGCGTTGTTGCAGTCATTTTATATTGCATCTTTTATCATTAAGTTTAAGCACCCACTACACTCTCGGAGTGGTTGGCATTAGGAAGGGCATCCAGCTGTAGAAACATTGCCAGATCAGATTGGAACCTGGTGCAGCTGCTGGCTCTCCAGACCTCAGTCAAACCGTCCAACCCATGCCAGCATGGAAAACGGACATTAAACAGTAATGATGATGATTTCTCATTTAGACTATCATCTATTTAAAATCAAAATTTTTTTTTTTTTTCAATTGTGTCTCTGAAATGCATTCCTTTGCTTCTCACTATAACAAGATTTCCTACAGCATAAATGTAGCATTTCTGTTATGACTGAAGTAAGATTTCTGTAAATTTTTGCTTCAGCATTTAGAAATTGTTTATATCACTTATCTTCTGTTTGTCATTTCAAAACTGATGTCATCAAGAAAAGCCTTTCTCATTTGGCAAGACATATACCTACAATAAGAAACCCAGTGATTTTGATTTAGAAATACTAGTGAAATCTTCAAGTCACCCCAAAAGGCAGAAGAACTCATTGGACAATGTAGTCCAAGGCATTGTTCAGAGCTAAAAGCTTTTGATTATAGTAGATTTGGAGCTAAGTAAACAACACAATGAGATTGAGGTTAAGGTTTTGGCTATATGGATAGCATAATCATAAGTGATACCTTTGGAAAATTAGCCTAATTTTGTTTTGTTAGTTTGCTTGATTATGAAAGATGGTTGACAGTTGAATTATTTGTGGTGGAATGAGTATCCAAGTGGCAAAAATGGCTCTAACAGTACACGAATGTCTACATTTGTTGAACACCATCCCGCTTATGCTAGCATGGATAATGGATGTAAAGCGGTAATCAATAAAATAAAATAAAAATAACACAAATGTTTTTGTTTATTTTTAAAGGAGTGGCAAATACTGCTATAAACCAACAATGAACCAAACTTGTTGTCCTTCGTATGCTGTTCGTTGTCATGCTATAAATTTCAAAATCAGTTCATCACAGAAAAAAGTCATAAAACGTGTAAATCGCTTTCTGATTAATGGTATTCGACCTCAGGCTGCTAAAAAGGAACAAGATGAGGAAGGAAATAGCTGCATGGAAAGTGATCCAGGTGGATCTTCGCAAGATTTGAAAGAAACCTGCTCCAGCAGTAAGCCTTCTGCTACTCCCAAAGATAGCCATCCTCCTAAGCAAATGCCCAAACCAGGTAAGTGTACTTGAAATAAATTTCTTGTTTCTGTTGTTCATATTAACCCACTTTTTTAAAATTGATGTATTTTATATACTCTTTTACTTGTTTCAGTCATTTGACTGTGGCCATGCTGGAGCACCGCCTTTAGTCGAGCAAATCGACCCTAGGACTTATTCTTTGTAAGCCTTGTACTTATTCTATCGGTCTCTTTTGCCGAACCGCTAAGTTACGGGGACATAAACACACCAGCATTGGTTGTCAAGCGATGTTGGGGAGACAAACATATGCACACACATACATATATATATATATATACATACACATATATAAGACAGGCTTCTTTCAGTTTCCGTCTACCAAATCCACTCACAAGGCTTTGGTCGGCCCGAGGCTATAGTAGAAGACACTTGCCCAAGGTGCCACGCAGTGGGACTGAATCCAGAACCATGTGGTTGGTAAGCAAGCTACTTACCACACAGCCACTCCTACGCCTATATTGTAATTTTTGAACAATAATGTTGTTGATTATAGGTTTCTAATGAACCAGTTATTGGTTTATTGATTTTCACATGGCAACAGTTACAGGGAGATGTTTAACTTGATACAGAATAAATATCTTCAGAGATATCTTTCAGAAGTCATTAGCTTTTCAGTTTTTTCACTGTTTATGGCATTTGTCAATATAAATTGACAAAAGATATGAAGGTGAAGCTTTTCTTTTGGAGAGAATAGTGACTGGAAATGAGACCTGGATTTCATCTTACCTTTATTCAGTCAATACCACAGACCAAGCAAAAAGAAATATGCTCATACAAAAATACAGACCAAGACTGAATAAACTTTAACAAAGTACATTCTCCAACAATGTAATAAAGTACATTCAATCACAAACTCATACTGCCACTTGACATGTTGAATTTATACAGTTAACTAGCAGAAATACCCAGCTTTGCCCGGGTTAAAGAGAATAATGAAATCTAAAAACGCCGTCTAGACTACGCAACCCTCAACTGTTAGTAGCTACGATACCATATTTCTACATTAATAACTCTCCAATCCATGCCAGCATGGAACATAGACATTAAGTGGAATGCCAGTCTCTCATCTAGGAGGGCCTTGAAATCAATGTTACCAACTGGGGACTATGTGTGT
>NC_068982.1:144156812-144158433 GCF_001194135.2 Octopus bimaculoides
AGTATCTGTCATTACAGTATCGAAATGTGATTGTTTCAGTTAGAATAGTTTCATTTTTAAAGTGAAAGTATTTGACATGAGTGTTTTTGTTTCACTTTTGACACGTAATACTTAAATAGTGGAGGAGATATTATGTTGCTGTGGGCTCGAACTCTGCAAGAAGTTAAAATTTTTTTTGACTAAAACACAACTGGAACCCTAAGTAAGGCATCTGTAAAATTTGAATGAAATTGGTTGCGTAGTTCTCGAGTTTTAGGGATTCACACAGACAGACAGACAGACAGACAGACAGGCACACATTCTCATTTTTATATATATATAGATAACCTCAATCTTGGACACAATTATGATCTTTTTTCTTCCCTATATGACATTAACAACTTTAGTGGTTTAGTGGAGAAAATTTTATGCCAATGTACATAGATACAAATCATAACCATTCAGCCACTGGGCTACACAGAAACCATTCCTGTCCACTCTACAGTTTGAGAGATTAAATTTAGAAAGACTTGATTGTTTGAGGCCGTCACTAGCCACCTTAACTGTGTTAGCTTTAATTTTCAGCACAGAAAATATTGTCACATAATACATGGACATAGTGGTCAACTACAAAAATGTTTAAGTCTTATGTGATCATCCGCTACTACATTTTGAGAGATTAAATCCAGAGTGCCTTAATTGCTTGTGACTGTCACTAAGACATGTTCACTCAACCATGACAGTTTTAACTTACAATGCCCAACATATTGTTCCATGACAGTAAATAGACATAACAAGGAAGTTCTAAAACTTTCTAAACATAACCTTGTAATCATTCTTGACCATTCAAATCGTATGGAAAACCAGTACGAATTTGAGTCATGTTCTCTCTATAAAAACAAAATAATTTTTTAACTCTTATCAGAAACAAGACAGTTGCAGCATAGCTCAACTTTTAATAATCAGTAGTCTCTATACAGCTTGAATAGAAACTACCTATTCAGTTCAAAGGCTTCTTTTCAATAGAATTCCTGAAACTTGAATTCTTGAACCCCACCCCAAACCTATGTAGACAAAACATAAGTGCTCTAATGTAAAACTTCACTATGCACTAAAGCATAAGTACAAACTGTTAAACCTCAAATTTCTTTTCTCTTTAACTCGCAAAAAAACATTTTTAATATTTGATAAGATAGAGATATTGAAACGAGTTCTATTTTAAATCGCTCACTGTAATAAAAATATTAAACATTCTCTAAAATATACTTTTGTGCTTTTTCCAACTTTATTTACTTTTTTAACGTATATATATGTTGAATAAAATGAGACAACAAAGTATCATCATCATCATCATCGTCGTTTAACATCCGCTTTCCATGCTAGCATGGGTTGGACGATTTGACTGAGGACTGGTGAACCGGATGGCTACACCAGGCTCCAATCTGATCTGGCAGAGTTTCTACAGCTGGATGCCCTTCCTAACGCCAACCACTCTGAGAGTGTAGTGGGTGTTTTTACGTGCCACCGGCACGAAGGCCAGTCAGGCGGGTACTGGCAACGGCCACGCTCGAAATGGTGTATTTTATGTGCCACCTGCACAAGGGCCAGTCCAGGGGCACTGGCAATGATCTCGCTCGGATGT
>NC_068982.1:144158443-144165898 GCF_001194135.2 Octopus bimaculoides
GAGAGTGTAGTGGGTGTTTTTACGTGCCACCGGCACGAAGGCCAGTCAGGCGGGTACTGGCAACGGCCACGCTCGAAATGGTGTATTACGTGTCACCTGCACAGGAGCCAGTCCATCGGCACTGGCAACGATCTTGCTCGATATATATATATATATATATTACAGTTCTATATTTAAGAGATGAGGAATTATGTACATTATTTACATTCGACGGATATTTGTCCTCATCTTGTTTGTTGTTAACACAACGTTTCAGCTGATACACCCTCCAGCCTTCTTTAGGTGTCTTGGGGAAATTTTGAACTTGAGTTCTCATTCCTATGGTATTAAGAGCGTGGGCTACTAACCCCAAGATTCCGAGTTCGATTCCAAGCAGTGACCTGAACACTAACAATAATAATAATAATAATAATATCGAAAAATACCTTAGGAATGAGAACCCAGGTTCGAAATTTCCCCAAGACACCTGAAGAAAGCTGGAGGGTATATCAGCCAAAACGTTGTGTTAACAAAACAAAGTGAGGACAAATATCAGTCAAATGTAAATAAAGTATATACATATATATATTTATGTACACTCATTCACACATCTACACATACAGAGTGCAGGCAGTATTCATTTGCATGATGACTGACTCAGGAAAAAATGTGTTTTTATTTTCTTAGATATATTTGTCAAATTTGGGTCAGTTTGTCTTCATGACATGCTCTCACTCGAATCCATCTTTCACTTCAATGACAACCTCCAAGCAACCTCAGGACTGACCACATGCCTTCATCACTATCTCTTGTTTTAGGCCCTAGTAATCCTGGCCCCACACTTGTCCTTTGTGTTGCAGCTGGATTTGTTGGTCTCTCATTCCACTGCACCCCACACAAAAAAGTTGAGGGGATTGCAGTCAGGTGAGTTGGAAGGCCAAATATCAGGTGCTGTTTGATCGAATAAATTCTCTGACAGCCAGTACTAGGTCTTCTGGCTGGTATGGCAAGGTGCAGTCTTGCTGTCTCATGTATGTCCTCCTTGCAGCTTCCTGGTCAATCCAGGGTGTCACCACCTTGCTCAGAGCACAGATGTACCTGCCATTGTTCAGCTTGAGGCTCTGAGATATCAAGTGGCATAATGTTACCGTCATTGCTGATGACACCAAAGACCATGATTGTTGCTGGAAATTTCATTGCATGACTCTGGGCACATCCTTGAGTGAGACAGTGAGCCACCTGTTGTTCTGGGGATTGATCTTCTGGTCTTGGTCAAAATTCTGCATATCTGGCTCCAGCAACTGTTTCAACTTGTTGATCAGCTTTTTGAAGTGCTTGAGTCACTTTTCTTGCATTGCCTTGGACAGAAATTGCCCTTGCAATGGCATGTATTGACTTGATGGGATCATTGTTAATGATCTCCTAGATTTCTGCAACAAATTCTAGCGTTCTGGTGGTATCAGATTGTTGATCATGGGTTTTTCTCTCTACTGTCGCCTTGTAGTCAAATCCTGAATCTTCCAGCTCCTTTTTGACCTTTTCCACCATCCTCCTGCTGATGTTAAAGAAGTTTGAAATTTCCTTGTTTGTCCTTTGGGCGCAGATTCCAAGGAGGGCTCCATGCTGCTTCCATAAATTGGGTTGGGAGGTTTGAAATTTTGCAAAAACATAAAGCAAAAATGCTTATTGTTTTTAAGAAAAAAACCGACAACAGAAGTAAAAAAAAAATGCATTAAGTTAGCAATTGAAAATTACAAATGAATACCGTCCACACCCAGTATATATATATATATATATATATATATATATATATATATATATATATATATATATATATATCAATATATTATTTGTTTATTTAGGCGCATGTAATTTTTTTTGTATATGTAAGGATCTTTTGAAAACAAAATACATTCGTATATGTTCCCCTACTGTAAAGTTTTTCACTAATATCTATGCTTGTAAGGTTCATTTCTCTATTTGACTGGCTAAAAATTAGGTATCAAAACTATCATTTAAATCTTTGGATTTGCTGAGTCATCTCAGTCATTGAGAGGAATAGATGGAAGTTCAGAATGAAACTTGAGCTCTCATTTTTAACAAAAGCAGTTTTAGAAATGGCTATGTTGTTCATACAGAAATTCTATATCATTATATTGATATAGTAATCATTTGTGAAAGTTTATTTTGGGAGTTTGTTTCCTTCTTTATTATTCTTTAGCTTTTCTTTTTATTGCATACTGATATCTCAGAATTTTTTGTAATTTCTCTTTCTTTTCTCTTTGATTTTTTTGCCAGGACTTGGTGCTAACCCTAACAAGCCTTTACTTAGGAAAGCTAAAGTAATTCGAATGGAAATAAAGAAGCAAAAACTTAGTCAACAAGAGAATAGTCAGTCCAAAGATACTCCAACATCAAATGAGAGCTGCAGGGGAAAAGTAAGTCACTTATATATTTCGTGTCTGAATTTTACTTTTCAGATTTCAAATTTTATTATCTTGTAATTTTTTTGTACCAGTTTGTAAATTGCTGTATTTTGAACACAAAATCATAATTTCAAATATTGCTATTGTCATTGTGTTGTGTCCTTTGGTACAGTACAATACATTATACTGATTGGTTGCAAAATAAATGCCACTTCTCACTTCTTCTTGTGGTTGTTATTTAATCTCAGGTCAGCATTAATTGAGCTGATCCATAATCCAAGTCATACTGATTGTGACCATCTTTTTTTTAAGCACTGTGCATTTGAGATGACATTATCTGACAGAGTGGAATATCCTTTTTTAGATTTTAGAACTCAGAAGAGCAAAGGTTGCCACTTATAAATCTTTTTCAATACTTGCAACAAAATGTACTGCATTAGGAGCATCCAAGAGCTAAAAAAAGGTTTCCCTCATGAGCCTCTTGCTTGAGTACTTTATGATAGAAATAGCCTCCAGCTGCAAAAAATACTTGCTTTAACAATTTGCAAATGTTGAAAATTTGTGAAAACCACCCCATTTGTCATGAAAAATAATAGAAAGAAAAAAAGAAGTTATGTTGCCAAGCTCACAGTGGAAAGGGTAAAGCGGACATGTTTCACCTCTTGTCATTCTTCTTGTACCTGCAGGCAATGCATTTCCCTCAAACATTGATTCCTGAGCCATAGAAATTGTTTGGAGTTGAGTGTTGCAACCATTTCTAGCTTCTTTCTGTGTATGATATAGTCAGTCATTGAGAGAATTTCAAACTTTCATCATTTTTAGATTGTCTCTTCCTCTTTAATGAGTGACTGTCTGTATGTCTGTATTATTACTGTTCTTTTATACTCTAGACCCAAGGCCTGAAATTTTGGGGGAGAGGGGCCAGTCGGTTAGATCAACTCCAGTACGCAACTGGTGCTTAATTTATCAACCCCGAAAGGATGAAAGGCAAAGTTGACCTTGACGGACTGTATCATTACTGTTGATGGCAGTATATGCTTTCTCTGTGTTTGCTTTCATTATGTTGACCAGATCAGTCTGGAAGGATCTGCAAAATGCCAAGGGCATTGCCATTATTTTTTGTAGCTGATGGCCATGCTGGAGCACCAACTTTTAGTCAGTTATATCAACCCCAGAATTTAATTTGACACTTATTTTATTCTCTATTGATTGAATGGCTAAGTCTTCTTTGGTATAAAGGATGTCCCTCAGTACTAAAGTATTTACTTTTGAGTTGCATGCACACAAAATGGGTTTTTGTATAATTTCTTTCTAGAAAGTTTTGTTTGGAAGGCACTGGCTAACCTGAAACTTTCTCATGTTGCCATGAAGTATGATCAAACCTTTGCACTGTTGAAGTTAAATGATGACTGTTTGGACACATACTTATACAGGACAGTAGAGACTTTGACAACACCTCCCTAATGAATTATTACAAGCCAAATAAGGACTATAGGATTTTGCCATTGATCTTTCATATTGAACTCATTATTATGATCATTGACCTAAAAACAAGTCAAGATAACCTCTGTGGTTGCTCAACTTGACTGAAATAGCAGCCTCAAATTTCCTTCAAATCGGATCCTACTAGCTTAAATAAGAACAGATGTCTAAGAAAAGAAAGCATGGAGCATTAACAGATGTTCATCATCTTCATCATCATCGTTTAACGTCCGCTTTCCATGCTAGCATGGGTTGAACGATTTGACTGAGGACTGGCGAACCAGAAGGCTGCACCAGGCTCCAATCTGATCTGGCAGAGTTTCTACAGCTGGATGCCCTTCCTAACACCAACCACTCCGAGAGTGTAGTGGGTGCTTTTACATGTCACTGGCACGAGGGCAAGTCGGGCGGTGCTGGCAACGACCATGCTCGAAATGGTGTTTTTTACGTGCCACCTGCACAGGAGCCCGTCCAGCGGCACTGGCAACGACCTCGCTCGAATGTTTTTTCACGTGCCAGTAAGGTGACACTGGTAACGATCACGCTCAAATGGTGCTATTTATGTGCCACTGGCATCGAAGCCAGACAGCTGCTCTGGCAGCATTTGAAACCTCTAATTGCTTAGAAAGTTTGAGAAAAAAGCAAGTTGGATGAATGGGTTCAATGATAGCCATGGTTGAGCAGACCCCCACGATCAAAGGCATTCCAGCTTTGATCATCACATTTGTTTGTAAGATCAGGGCATGAGTTGTGCTAGAATTGGCTGTTTCTTGCATATCTAGCAACTACATAAAGGCTCCTTTATCGGCTTCTGTTACTGGAGTGCCCTCATTTTCAGCTAGATTCACTGAGATAATAAAAATTTATGTAGATCACATAGTGATGTTTGTGATGGGCTTTGAGCTGATAATTTTCTTACAAGAAATTTCCTGCACTAAACAGTAAGCTACCAAAAAGCTTCTTGTAGAAACTGAAAGATGAGTTGAACTGTTTTCTGTTTACACTTGCTTGATTGTGTCATTGAGTTTGGCTTGTCTTGTGATGAAACCATTTCTGTTGCTTCTGTGTCTATGCAGCTTTGTTTCTATATTCTACTTCAGCTGCCACCTAAATATCAAAACCAACCTAAAACTCTTGAGGAACTTCTTGATGAACCTGCCCAACAACCAAATGTTGCTCACAAACTTGAGGTAAATTATGATCAGACAATTTAAAAAATTTTATATGCACTTGAAGTAAAAATTCATTTCTAGAGTAATCTTTTTTTTGCATTATTTTGTTGTTGATCCAACCATTATGTAACAAGTATTGATTTTAAAAATAACTTATTTGACTTTATATTCAATCTCACCATTTTGCTTAATCCTGGATGAATTTGAACTGAATTTATGTTTTCCTGCTGATATTTTCTGTTTTCCCTGTTTATGTAACTAGGGTGTTTGTTTTTAATCTATTAACTGCAAAATTAAATTTCTTGCTTATTTCTTTAATGATGTAAAATATCTATCAGAAAATAGAATTGGTATTTTCCACATGTCACATTGTCTCAATAAACTTGACATATTTCAATAAAAAGCAGTTTCAAACATGACATTCCTCAACAAAAGATAGATTGGTATATAAAACTGCTTTCTGTAGTTACGGGTTAATGGTTAAATTTCCTTTTCACTAATGACTACTCAATACTAAATTGGTAATAGCACCAAGTTCTATTTGGCCATTGAAGTTGTGTATTTTCTGATAAACTACAGTGAAAGTGTCTGATCAAATAATCAATATGAAAATAAAATATCTCACTGTATGCAAAGTTATAGGTCCATGAGCAGCACATCCTGCATCTCCTTTATTTTTTTAATACCTTCCCACCTGAAACCACCCCTGTTTCTATGTTACAATACCTCCTGTTATTTATAGTTAAGGTAACACTTCCCATGATTTTGTGTAAGAACTTTTATGTTCTAAACACCAGTTTAAAAATGATGTAATTAGTTATTTTACTAAATCACACTAAATTCTTAATTATTTTCAAAACTGATTGAAAGTAATGACATTGTACTTCATTAGAAATTTGGTCATCCAAGGGTTAAATGTTGTCGCTATCCTTTGTCTTGTGGACTGTGCCATTGTTTTCCTCCCTGAAGACAGAGTGACCACTGACTTACTTGTCACTTACAGTCCAACAACAGTTAATATTATATCTTCACACACACATTGTTCTTTCAGATAAGGCTAATACGATCAAAACCTAAATGTTCAGCCTTCAACTCCACATTTAAAGAAAGCCATCAGGTGTACTATAATTACCAAACAAATGTGCATAATGATTCTCCTGAGAAACCCAATGTTAAGCAATTTACCTGCTTCCTTGTGGACTCTCCATTGATCCTTAAGGTAATAACTGTTTTTACATTGTTTATTCTTTTTCATATGTTCCCACCTCCTTGGATTGGCATGCATAGATTAAGCTGGTTCTGACTAGTCCTGCCTCCACAGAGTTCAAGTATTCATATGAAGATTCTTACAATATATTCAAACAATACCAGATGACCATTCATAAAGAAAAAGCGTCTTCATGTACAAAACGTGACTTTGGAGATTTCTTAGTGAATTCCCCATTTGAGGTAGCAGTAAGATCTTTTTTCTAGTCTTCAAACTGCTTTGCTATTGATCCACCGTTCAATACTGTTCAGATTGTGTGTGAATGTGATTTACTCAATATGCCTAAATATGAATACAACTGTTTTTACTTGGGTTAAATTATCTCACTTAACATTTCTGTATAATATATTGATTGCTTCATCTTGAACAATGTTTTCTTGCTCATCTTTTCCCATAACTAGTGCTAAGTTGCTTTCATTTGCATAGTGGTTTCATTTCATTGTTGTTGTCATTGTTGATTACCAGGTGAGCCTTGATTAAGAAGCCTTTTGGTTAAATCCATTCCAGCCATGTCTATTCTGCCTTTCTCTTATATCAGGGAACTCACTGCCATATTTTCCAGCATGCCTTTTCTAATATTGTAGAGTGTAGCTTAAGGGAGATTTTGGTTGTTTTTTTCTAGTAGCTTGAGCAACCACATGGAGGCTTCTTTATTAGCTTGACTTAATCTAGCAGCAATGTAATGTGGCTTTAAAATTTTCTCAGGCTTTCACTGTGTTGCTTGCAGTTTCAGATTTAGCTTCATGTTCTAAATCATTTTGATAAGTTTTATCTTGCTTTAGATTGTTGGATTGCCAAAGAAAAAAATAATCCATTCATTTTCCTTTTTCACTTTGTGGTCTCTTTAAAATATATGTATTTCAGAATTACTTATTTTAATGCTTTCCAAATTGACCCAATGAGGAGTCTATGCAATAATTCAGCCCACAAAAAATAGCAATCAAATCTTCCTCAAATCACATTTTACTGTTTTAAAACCAGGACATATTAAATATATTCTCGATACACTGGCACTTGTGCTAGTGGCACGTGAAAAGACATTCGAGCAAGGTCATTGCCAGTGTGGCTGGACTGGCTCCTGTGCAGGTGGCACGTAAAATACACCATTTTGAGCATGGCCGTTGCCAGT